>NW_028322234.1:16291759-16445287 GCF_059928025.1 Delphinapterus leucas
GCCCAAGGCTATACAGACTAAAAGTGGCCAGGCAGGATTCAGACCTTGAGGCCACGCCCTGCCGGCTGCAAAGCCCAGGCGTGCTGGAGCCAGTGCTGGAACCAGAGGTGGGCGTCCAGCTTCTTCTGCCTGTCTCGAGCAAAGCACGGTCGTGTTTCCTTGTCCCAAGAGTCACGGGCTGAATGAACTGGGAGTGAGTTTCTTTGTGTGCCTGTGCAGATGTGTATGGAGGGTTCTTTCCTCCTAATTCAAGTCACCTGGACAGTCTTGGGAAATAAATGAATATGCTGTTGGTCATTGTAGACCTCCAGCCTGGCTTCCACGTCATGGAGAGCTGTGTATGTCTGTATTCGTCAGCTTGGGCTGCTGTAGCAAAGTGCCTCAGACTGGAGGGCCTGAACAGTGGAGGTTGATTCTCTCACGGTGCTGAAGGCTGGACGTCCAAGGTTGAGGTGTCAGCAGGCTTGGTTCCCTCTGAGGCCTCTCTCCTTGGTGTGTAGATGGCTGCCTTCTCCCCATGTCCTCACATTTTCTTCCGCTGTGCATGTCTGTATCCTAATCTCCTGTCCTTATTATAATCTCCTTATAAGGACAGCAGTCATACTGGATTAGGACCCACGCCAGTGATTTCATTTGTACTTAATTACCTCACATTTTGAGGTTCTGGGGGTTAGGATTTTGGGGGACACAATTCAGCACCTAACAGTGTCTTTGTCCCTCTTCCCATGAACTCTTTCTTTGTTAGTTTTTTTGTTAGTTCAGCTTGGAATAAAGCTAGAGGGGAGAAAAATCCTTGTATTTGAGAATTAGGCCACACGTCCAGTGCTTAGCAGTGTTCCTGGCACGTGGCGAACACTCAGCCCTCGAAGTTATTACTGTCTGGCGTCATTGTGGGATGGAAGGTGGACCTGGAAGAACTTGCTTGGTTGATGTCGGCAGAGGGGAGGGGGAAAGGCCTTTCAGGTGTGGGGAATGTTAGCTAAGATGTGGAGGTAGGGGCAGGAGCACAGCGTGGATTTCCGTGCGGGGGGCGAGGCCTGATCAGGGACACTTGACACTTCTTGTCTGACCTGTCCTCTTGGCTTTTAGACTAGTGTTTGAGTGTCCTGTTGCTGCTGTAACAAATTACCAGAACTTAGTGGCTTAGAAGAACACCCATTTATTATCATAAAGGTCTGGGAGTCAGGAGTCTAAAATGGACCTGCAGGGCTGGTCCTTCCGGAGGCTCCAGGGCAGCATTGGTTCCCGCCTTCAGCTTCTAGAGGCGCCGCATCCCTGGCTCGCGGCCCCTCCTGCATCCTCACAGCCAGCAGCGCAGCATCTCCTGTCTCTCTGCCTCTGACCCTCCCGCCTCCCTCTTACAAGGACCCTGTGATGACACTGGGCCCCCCAGGGAATCCAGGGTCATCCCCATCTCAGGGGCCTTAACTTAATTCTGTCTGCAAAGGCCCTCTGCCCCATGAGATGACGTGTCCACAGGTTCTGGGGATTCGGATATGGACCCTTATTTAGCCTACCCTGGTTGGTAATAATTTGCACTCGCCACCTTGATCCTCACCTGCCTGAGTGTGCTCGGAGCATGTCTGCAGTGGTCTGCCGTGGGCGCCTTTGTGTCTCGATGCTCACGAGGGCAGCGCTTCAGGTGTTTGCTGGCTGCAGGTGGTCCTGGGCGTCCCAGTGAGGTCCACTTACTGGGACACACCCAGTTGGGTCCCTTGGCTTTTCTGAGGGCCCTGCTGGCTTGGCAGAGGCACCCCTCACTCGTTTCTCGTTCTGTCTGGCCTGTCCTCCCTGTGCTGTCACCAACGTAAGAGACCCCTCCTGTCCCAAAGGCCCGTCTGCACAATTCCTTCCTCTGCGTGCTCGTCCCCCATTTCCACAAGATGTCACATAGTCACCTAGTCTCCTTTCCCTTGACCCCCAGTGGTGCCTGGTTGATGTTTCTTGTCTGGAATGTGTGCCTTCTGTCTTAGAATTAGTTTCTCTGCTCACGTGTGTGTTCATATATCCTCTGGAGGCTGGGGTGCACGACCCATGGCCTTTGGGCCACATCCGGCCCTCACCTAGTTCAGTATGGCCCGCCCACAAACGTAAGATGGTTTTTTCCTTGTTTAAAGGGTTATAAAAACACACAAGAATTGTGACAGAGACCACATGGCCCGTAAAACTTAAAATATTTACCCTCTGGCCTTTTTCACTCAATTCCTGAGTGAAGGCAAGTTAACGTAAGTTCCTAGATAACGAAAGAATACGGACATTGGACAGCTCCCTGGAGTGCAGTAAAGAGAGTTTCTCTTTCTCTTCAGATACCAGGGGTCTTGAGATACAAGTCACACACCATACAATTTACTCATTTAAAGTGTACAATTTAATGATCTTTCGTACATTCACAGGGTCTTACAACCATCACTATTAAATACTTTCAGAACGTTTCCATCACTCCAAAAGGAAACCTCATCCCCACGAGCAGGCACACCCCCATCCCCTCCCCCAGCCCAACAACCAGGAATCCACCCTCTGTGTCTGTGGATTTGCCTGTTCTGGACGTTTCCCATCAATGGAATCACACCCTGTGTGTCCTTCTGTGTCTGGTTTCTCTCGCTGAGCATTGTGTTCTCAGGCTCCATCCACGTTGCAGCGAGTGTCAGTGCCTCTCTCCTCTTCATGGCTGAGCGACGTGCCTGTGTGTGGAGGGACCACATTTTGTGTATCCATCATCCGTTGAGGGACATTTGGGTTATTTCCATCTTATGGCTACTGTGAATAATGGTGCTGTGCACATTTGTGTGCAAGCTTCTGTGGAGCAATGTTCCTGGGTCCGATGGTAACTCCATGTTTCACCTTTTGAGGAACCGCCAGACTGTTTTCCACGGTGGCTGCCCCGTCTCACACTCCTACCAGCCATGCACCTGGGTTCTGGTTTCTCCACATCCTCACTGTTCTCTCTTGTTGTGAAAATGTGTGTACTTCTTTCACTCTGCCTATTGAATAAGAAGCTCTTTTTTTTTTTTAAGTGATAGACATCCTTTTATTTATTTATTTTTTGGCAGAGCCACATGGCATGCGGGATCTTAGTTCCCCGACTAGGGATTGGCCCCGTGCCCCCTGCACTGGGAGCATGGAGTCTTAAACACTTGCACTCCAGGGAAGTCCCTGAATAAGAAGCTCTTTTGAACTCAGTGGTTTTTTATCTTTTCTTAGATTTTAAACAATGATGAAATAACGCTGTGAGAAGTTGAATCTTATAGAGTCATATCAAATAAAAAGTAAAAACCCCTTTTCACTGCCCTCAGTCGTGCTCCTCAGAGATGTCTCTTGCTCACAGCTTGGTGTGTGTCCTTCAGACCTCTTTTCCTGCATCTACACACATAAACATACCTGTATACAGGTGGGTACAGCATGTACCTTTTTACCCAGAAAAATCTCGTTCCTTGTGTTATCCTGCAGTTGTCTTCACTGAGCCGGTCTTCATGGGTATCTGTCTTGTCTTTTCTTTTTTTAAAATTATTTTATTATTTTAACTATTTATCTTTGGCTGCGTTGGGTCTTCGTTGCTGCGCATGGGCTTTCTCTAGTTGCAGCGAGCAGGGGCTACTCTTCGTTGCAGTGCACAGCCTTCACATTGCCATGGCTCTTCTTGCAGAGCATGGGCTCTAGGCACGCGGACTTCAGTAGTTGTGGCACACGGGCTCAGTAGTTGTGGCTCGCAGGCTCTAGAGCACAGGCTTAGTAGTTGTGGCGCACGGGCGTAGTTGCTGTGCGGCATTTGGGATCTTCCCAGAGCAGGGCTTGAACCCATGCCCCCTGCATTGGCAGGTGGATTCTTAACCACTGCATCACCCGGGAAGTCCATGGGTGTCTTTCTGGTCAGCACATGGAGAGTCGTTCTTTTCCAAGACTGCGAAAATTCTGCCTGACTTACCATGATGGGAGTCCAGCTCCCTTTTGATAAACGTGGAGCCGTTTCTGTTCTTTCACTGCTGCAGAAACGCCAGGTAGCCACTGTATTATGCACCAATTTGCACTCGCGTGGGAGCACCCCTGCTGGGTGGGGTGCATTCTCCAGCTGGTGGGGTGCACCTCAGCATGGTGCCAGGAGCTGGGACGAACTGTCCCAGGAGGTTGCGTCATCCGCGCGTGGCCCGGTCCCAAGAGTCCTGTGTCCCTCTCGGCGCCCACTCCCCACTCTCCCCTCCCCCTCTGTCCCTGCAGCGGCCAGTTTGCAATTGTGCGGAAATGCCGGCAGAAGGGCACCGGGAAGGAGTACGCGGCCAAGTTCATCAAGAAGCGCCGCTTGTCGTCCAGCCGCCGGGGGGTCAGCCGGGAGGAGATCGAGCGGGAGGTGAACATCCTGCGGGAGATCCGGCACCCCAACATCATCACGCTGCACGACATCTTTGAGAACAAGACCGACGTGGTGCTCATCCTGGAGCTGGTCTCGGGCGGGGAGCTCTTCGATTTCCTGGCGGAGAAGGAGTCGCTGACAGAGGACGAGGCCACCCAGTTCCTCAAGCAGATCCTGGACGGCGTCCATTACCTGCACTCCAAGCGTATCGCCCACTTCGACCTCAAGGTAGCCCCGCTGGGCCCTCAGGACAAAGCTGGGGACCAGCCTGACCGGGGAGGGTGAGGATGGGGGCCGAGAGGGTCCACCTCCCCTCAGCACAGGATGTCCTTGCCTGGGGCACTGGGGAGATGGACTGGCTCAGGCCTGGACCTGTGCGGGGTCAGCCTGCACAAACCCTGCATGCTGGGATTGGGAGGTGCTCAGGGACAACCTGGTGCTGTTCCCTGAGGTGGCGGGCCGGCAGCAGCACTGCCTCCCGCCCAGCGCCCTGCCTTCCCGCCCTGCCTCCAGCCGGAGAACATCATGCTCCTGGACAAAAATGTGCCCAACCCGCGGATCAAGCTCATCGACTTCGGCATCGCCCACAAAATCGAAGCAGGGAATGAGTTCAAGAACATCTTTGGCACCCCGGAGTTCGTGGGTAAGGCCCGGTGTGGGCCTTGGGGGGCACTGGAGGATTTCCAGCTGGCATGGGATGAGGCAGGCCCACTGGCCTCAGGTTTCCCTTCCTGGCCCTGGCGCTGGACATGGGGAACTCAAGGCCTGGCGTTGGTGCTGTCACCGTCCCGGCCTTCCCTGCCGAGGGCCAGCCTTGCCTGAGTGGGCACTGTCCGCTGGTTCCCCCTTAGCCATACCCGGCACCTGACCCTGTCTCCCTGTCTCTGCAGCTCCCGAGATTGTCAACTACGAGCCCCTGGGTCTGGAGGCGGACATGTGGTGAGTGGGGGGCGGCGGGCCCGGGGCTGCCCTCGTCGCTTCTCCTCAGGGCATCCCCCATCTGTCCCCAGGAGCTGCCGGTCACAGCCGCAGGCCGGGGTGTAGCCTGTTCTCCTGGTCTTGGAGCTGTGGGGCAGGGGCAGGACAGACTGCTGCCTTAGAACAGGGTTGGCCGACGACCCAGGCCCATGAGCTCGGAATGGTTCTCACGTTTCTGGAGGGTTGTTAAAAACACACGAACATGTGGCAGAGACCATCTGTGGCCCCCAAAGCCCCGCTCAGCGTCTCGCCCTTTAGAGGAGGAGTTTGCCAGCCCTGCCCTCGGCCACAGCAGCCCCGTCGAGGGCCCCACGTCTGCATGTCTGTGGTGCCTTTGGGCTCTGTCCACACCGCCCCGACCCCAGCCAGTTTGAGCCTGAACAGGCAGGTGTGGTCAAAGGCACTTCCGTGTCCAGTCCTGAGACCCTCCGAGCAGAGCGAGGGCCTTGCTGGGGGCTGTGCAGCCCCTGGAGGGAGAGGGTCCCTGGGGCTGATGGGCCTGCTGCCGACCGGGCTCTGGGCCCCCCAGCCCCCTTGGGGCTCTGGGGTTGGGGTGCTGTGCCCCTGGCTGAGCTGACCCCCATCTCTTCTGTGTGTTCTCTTCCAGGAGCATTGGCGTCATCACCTACATCCTGTGAGTACCTGCTCGGCGCTTCCTGCCCCTTCCTGGGGCCCTGGTGGGTCAAGAGGAGGGTAGGGAGGCTTCTGTGCGGGGACAGCGAGTGGAAGGCAGCACCCTCAGTTCTCTGACGTGTCGCGGCACTCGGGAACTCTGGATGGATGGACGAATGCATGAGTGAATGAATGAATTTGTGCAGGAGAGAGAGGTGTGTTCAGGAGAGTTCAGAAGGCAGGGCCTCATTGTGTGAAACAACCGTGCAAGGCCCTGGGCCGGGACGGCATGTCCCCCTCATCCTCTGGCTGGCAGCTCCTAGGCATGGTGGACTCAGTCACGGGCCCGTTGGAGAGTAACTCAGCCTCCAGGCCCTCCCCTTCCTGGAGGTCAGGGGTGAGGATGAAAGTTCCATCACTGTAACCCCACTTGCTGGTTCCCTGGCCACTGGCCCCCTCCTTAGGGCCGTTCCAAAGTCACCTCAATGGCATCAACTCAGGTGTGGTTGGAGGGGGCTTGTTGTGAACAACAAAAACACTCCTTTCATCTCAAACCCCGAGCTGTTTTAGGAAAGGGAACAAAGACCAAATATTATAACAGAAGATGCTGCCACCTTGGGTTTTAGGAAATGACAAGGGTTTTCGGATCTGTGTACTTGAGGATTGGAGTGAAGACCACATATACATTTGTCACCCTAAGTCACAGCATCACGTACCCATAACCTCACAGTGTGGTGCTGTGGCCTCAGTGCAGCATGTCTGGAAGACACATGACGTCTGCAGTGTCGGCCAGGACTTCCCGCCACCTCCCCCCAAAGTTAGCCGTTTTCCCTCTGACTACTACACACTTCAGGGAAGTGCTTCGAGGCTGTGCGTCTACCTTGAGATTCTGCAGAGATTTTGCCCGCTCATTTCAGCACCCCTCACTGGCTGGGCAGTGGATTTTCACTGCCTCTGGTTGGAGGCTGGGCACAGTTGTGGTTGGTGGCCCAGGGCCCGGCATCGGCCTTCCTCCACGTCTGCCCCCTTTATGGGCATGGAGGAGTCGGGTGGTGGCCTGGGCAGTGGCCTGGTTGTGGGGTGACCGCAGGGATGTCCGGCCCCACTGAGCCCGGTGTCCGCCTTCCAGTTTGAGTGGCGCGTCACCATTCCTGGGAGAGACCAAGCAGGAGACCCTGACCAACATCTCGGCCGTGAACTACGACTTTGACGAGGAGTACTTCAGCAACACCAGCGAGCTGGCCAAGGACTTCATCCGCCGGCTGCTTGTCAAAGACCCCAAGTAGGAGCGCTGGGCTGGGCAGGGAGGGCCTGGCAAGGCCCCCAGGATGGGCGCTCTGGCCGAGGACAAGTAACACATCCGTCCGAGCCGCCACCTTCCTGTTATTGGGAATCGGGCGTGGCTTCTGCTTTGGGCTGGAGATAGCACAGAGGAGTTAGGTCGGCCCTTTTTTTTTTTTTTTTTTTTTGCGGGTACGTGGGCCTCACACTGTTGCGGCCTCTCCAGTTGCAGAGCACAGACTCCGGACGTGCAGGCCCAGCGGCCACGGCTCACGGGCCCAGCCGCTCCACGGCACGTGGGATCTTCCCGGACCGGGGTACGAACGCTTGTCCCCTGCATCGGCAGGCGGACTCCCAACCACTGCGCCACCAGGGAAGCCTGGTCGGCCCTCTTAAGAAGCTGTCTCTTAAGCTTTTAATCTGTGGCCAACGTTTAAGATAGGAGGTTTTTTTATAAGATTCCAGATTACTGTTTGTCTTTTTTCCTAGAAAAAAAATCTAATTGTGCTGGCAGCACGGAGCCTTCATTCACACAGAGGTGCTCCCGTGGGCCACAGTCCTCCCCAGCCTCCTCCTCTAGGTGCCTGAGTTGTGAGACCCCAGTGTTAGGTGTCAACACTGTGAACGAAACCCCTCAGAAAACATGGAGACCCTGGAGTCCGCACCCCCAGTCCCCTTGATGGGCTCCTTGTGGTTGGCCAAGCAGAGTGGAAGCTCTTCATGGTGCCTGTATTTTCACGGTCATTTCAGGGACTTGCTGCTGGGCTGGAGGGTGACTTTAGGGACTTGGGAGGGTCCCCAGGGGCGGGTGCCTGAGTCAGCCACAGGTGGGGCTGAGAGCCAGAGCTGCAGCAGGGAGAATATGGCTCACCCCTTCCTGCTCTCTGTGTTGGAGAGGATGGTAAAGTGGCCCACGTGCAACTAACTAAGGTTGGGGGCTCTTCCAGGAGGAGAATGACCATCGCCCAGAGCCTGGAGCATTCCTGGATCAAGGTGAGGCAGTGGGGCTGCCCCCACGTAGGCATGGCAGGTGTGAGCAGCCCCTGGCATGGGGGAGGGTCCCTAGGGGAGCGGACCCGGACGGTGTGGGGCGTGGGGTGTGCATGGACGTGGTGTTGGAACCATCTCACGGAGGCGCCGGCTGGAGTCCACAGCCCCTCTGCACGTAGCAGAGCTCCCTCCCCAGAACTTCCCAGAAAGGGGTCACCGCCAGGCCCGGGTTAGGGTTGGCAACCTCTGTAAAGAGCCAGAGAGTAAATGCTTTTGGCTCTGTGGTCTGTGGCACGGCCAGGTAGTCTGCCATCCATTCTCGGCTCGGCTGTCAGAGCGTGGAAGCACCAGGAGCACGTGTACGTGAATGGGCAGGGCTGAGTGCCAATGAAAAGTGAGCGGAGGGCCGGGCATGGGCCGGGGGGGTCTCCCCCTGCCGGCCCCCCAGTCCAAGGCACCCTCCCCTCCCGCTGTAGGCGATCCGGCGGCGGAACGTGCGGCGGGAGGACAGTGGCCGCAAGCCGGAGCGGCGGCGCCTGAAGACGGCCCGCCTCAAGGAGTACACCATCAAGTCGCACTCGAGCATGCCCCCCAACAACACCTACGTCAACTTCGAGCGCTTCTCCAAGGTGCTGGAGGAGGTGGCAGTGGCCGAGGAGGGCCTGCGTGGGCTCGAGCACAGCCGGCGCCTGTTCCACGAGGACATCGAGGCGCTGACGGCAATCTACGAGGAGAAGGAGGCCTGGTACCGCGAGGAGAACGAGAGCATCGGCCAGGACCTGCGGCGGCTGCGCCAGGAGCTGCACAAGACGGAGGCGCTCCAGCGGCAGGCCCAGGAGGAGGCCAAGGGCGCCCTGCTGGGGGCCAGCGGGCTCAGGCGCCGCTTCAGCCGCCTCGAGAACCGCTATGAGGCGCTGGCCAAGCAGGTGGCCTCCGAGATGCTGTTTGTGCAGGATTTGGTGCGTGCCATGGAGCAGGAGAAGCTGCAGGGGGGGGAGTGCAGCCTCCGCTAGGGCCGCTCGGGGCACAGTGTCCTGCACCCCGGGGGGAGCCCTCCGTCACTCTGGTGTGGCCCTGGATGCGCTCCACATGGCCCAGGAGTCCACGGCTGAGGGGAGGGCTTTGGCCCGGCTCTGCACCGGGAGGATGTGGCTGATGTGGGCCTTCTCTGTGCAACCCGAGTCTTCCCCCCACAGGCCCCAGCTCAGCCCCTCCCTCCTGCAACTCGACTCTGGGGGCTTCTGGGGCAGCATCACCACAGGAACTCTGCAAGAGGTTGACACCACCAAGGCAGCTCTGGCCGTGGTGGACACAGATGCCTCACACGTGGCAGGGTGTAGGGGTGGCGACCTCCATGTGGTCTGAGTGCGTGGAGCCTTGGTGTGGGGACGGGGGTGTCTGAGTGCCCCGGGCTCGCCCCTGGGGCTCAGAATTGGAGGGGCCTCTGCTCGACACCCCGGCTCCTCCTGTTCTGGAGACGGATGGCTGCTCCTCCAGGGTCTGTGGTGGAGGTGGTCTCTGAGCCCAGCTCTTCAGATCCCCCAGCCCCTCGCAGGGCCCCCAGCCTGGGGCTGGGCACCAGGGCCAGAGCTGAGGAGATGACGCAGCCCTCGAGGAGATGTGGGTTTAAGGGTTGTATTGGGGGCAGTGTGTGGCAGGGCACAGCGCCTGGATGCAGTAAAGGAAACATCTGCAAAGCTGAGTCTCCACTCCCTCCCTGAGGCAGGCCTGCTGGGGGCCGGGAAGGGGGGAAGAGCTGTGGCCGCTTGGAGCCTCCCGCAGCCGCAGGCTGCGGAACCATCCCCTCCTCTCCAGCTCCCTGTCAACGCACAGTGCTGACTCTTCGGCGGGGGTCCCACCCACTGCCCTGCCCCGTGTCACTCCCTCCCCCAGTGCTGCCTTCAGGACAGCACCTCTCGGGTGGGCCCCACGGAGTAGCTGCTGGAGGCCCGTGTTCGCAGCGTCCCCTCCCTGGAGAGCCCCAGGGCCCCTTACAAACACCCCACCGCATGCTCCGTGCCGCCCATTTGACTGCCTCTGCTGGCCTGGTGTTTTCAGGGACTCCCTCTCCGGTGGAGGTGGAGCCTTGGCAAGTGCTGGCCTGGACCACAGGGTTAAGAGGGTTTCAGCGGGCAGTGCCGCTGTGCGCCACTAGGTGCTGCCCTGGAGCGGGTTCTTGCGCCCCAGAGAGAGTGCCCTGAGAGCCAGGCTTCAGTGGAACGTGGGTCTCCGGCTGGTGGCCACTCTGAGCTCAGAGTTCTCTGCTGCTGGTTGTGTTAATTGAGGGACCCCTGTGCAGCCCCCCTTGGCCCGAGAGGAATCCTCGGGACAGAGGCCAGCCCAGGCTGAGTGCAGGGAGGAGCTGGGCAGGCGGGCGGGTACTCCACCTGTGGCCCTGGCTGGGGCTCAGGCCCAGGACCCTGCGGGGCCGAGGAGGCCTTGGGACCTAGATGTGGGCTTGGCGTGGGTGGGGGTGGGCCCGCTGTACGCCCCTCGCGAGCTCCACTGCATGACACACACACCTCTAAGCGTATCGTATGTGTGCTACTCAGAGGCATGTGTGTCAGCTTAGAGGAAGTGAAGCGTGGCTTCCCTGGCGTCCTGCTCGTCTCTGCTTGGGCCCGGGCAGGGGCAGCCAGCCTTGGCAGTCACCTGGTGCCACGGCCTCTCCGCCCTCTTGTATCTCCCTCTCTCTGTCACTGCCTGCTCCCACAGCCCTGGGGGGCCTTGGAGGCTGCTCCAACCTTGGGGCTCAGGTGGACTGGGCCTCTTGTTGTTGCCGTGAGGTGGAGGCGTCCAGGCAGCTAGAGTGGGTTTGGAGGGGTTTCCTGTCCCTTGGCTCCTCCTGAGACGCTGCTGGATCACATGTGGGCTGCCCTGCACCGTGCTGGGCCCTCCCGGAGGAGATGTCCTTGCCGCTCCTGCTCCCACTCGCCTCGGCCTCTGGGTCTGGAACGTGGTTCCAAAGAGGGCCCTTCTGACCCTCTTCCTCCTTCCCAGCGGCCTGCTCGACCTTCTGTTGCCTCGTTCTATGCATCCCTCCCCGCACCAGTTTTTTAAAACTAAATTTAGAAAAATTGAGATAAGGCTTACTGTACAATTCATCCCTTTTCATTTGTTTTTGACCAACAACTTCCACTTTTAAAATCTCAGTAAATTTCACTTTGTTGAATGGTTGGACCCACTCAGGTTTCTCCAGTTGGTCTGTGATTCCTCCACAGCTGTCACCTGGTTATTAGGCCTTCAAGGCAGGACTCTGAGCAGCAGATCCCCCGATGGTGCGTTGCAAAGCGCGGTCGGCCCGCGGCAGGAAAGGGGCACCCAGCATGGATAGTTGTATAACATCAGTAGGCTGTGGTCTGGGTGCCTCCAACGGGAAGGGAGGAGCTTCCGTGCAGTGCTAGAGGGTCTCCAGACCCTGAGGGGTGTGAGCCGGAGGCTCCCTGAAGGCCTCAGGGGACCAGTGAATAGCATTCATCCAGCCGTCATTTCCCCAGTCATGCCGCTCTGTGGGCCCCATGCCAGGCCCTGGGAGATGGCGGTAGGAGGTGGACACAATGGTCTGTCTCGATAGGGGCAGGGGCGGGGCCCTCACCCATCCAGCCTTTCTGATAGAGACTTCCGGGTAGAAACCACGTTTCCCTTTGGACTCACACCTGCCCTTTCAGTATCCAAAGCACCTCTGTGCTGAGGGCAAATTCCCCAGCGTCTTCAGTGGGTAACATGAGCAGGTGTCCTTGCTTTGGAGATTACCTCTGCCCCCTGACCCGGGTTATCTTGCTCAGTGCAGCCTTGGCATCCTCAATCTGTCAGTTAAGGGCACAGGGAACCACTTTGTGGTCATAAAGCACCTCCCAGTGTATCTGGCCCATGCAAGCACTTACAAATAGTGCTGTCTCTTTGTAGAGACCCTGCGGCTGACGTGCTGTTATTAATCTTGTCTGTGGCAGGCAGGCCCCAGAGTGGCCCCCATGTAGCCCCACCTCCTGCTCCCCACCCCCTGGAGAGCAGGCTGGCCTCGTGGCAGGTTCTGACCAACAGAACTCTGGGAAGGTGATGGCGTCGCTTCCGTGGTTAGGCTGCACAGCCTATGATTTCCATCTTGCCAGCTGACTCCCTTGCTGGCTTTGATGCAGTGAGCCGTCATGTTGGACAGGCCCACATGGCAAGGAACAGCCAGCAAGCAGCGAAGCCCACCGACCACGTGAGGGGTCCTAACAGTGGGCCCCTCCCTAGTCGAGCCTTTGGATAAAATCCAGCCTGGACTGACACCTGGATTGCAGCCTCCTGAGGGACCCTGAGCACAGGACCCAGGTAAGCCAATCAAGACTCCTGACCCACTACTGTGAGATGATAGCGCGTATTGCTTTAAGGCACTAGGTTTGTGGTGCTTTGTTACACAGCAGTAGCTGAGTCATGCTGATGAAGGTGTGCTGCATCCACTTACAGGTTCACCGAGCAATTCAACTCTCGCTTCCCCTCTTTTGGTACCCTGTCCCTCTGCCACGCCCTCAGCCCCTTTTCTTTCAGGGGTGTGATTGGGGGGGCTGCATGTTAGCACCTTCTGCTCTGAGGAGAGAGGGCTCCCAGCAGGTCTGCAGAGCGAAGGCTCCCCACATCTGTTTTTTGTTTGTTTTTTAAATATTTATTTGGTTGCACCAGGTCTTAGTTGCAGCACGTGGGCTCAGTTGCAGCACACGGGCTCCTTAGTTGTAGCATGCGAACTCTTAGTTGCAGCATGCATGTGGGATCTAGTTCCCTGACCAGGGTTGAACCCGGGCCCCCTGGATTGGGAGGACGGAGTCCTATCCACTGCACCACCAGGGAAGTCCCCCCTGCATCTGGTTTTGCTCTTATGCAAAATGGAAATGTCTTCTTGCCTGCTTCTTGAGACGGATGAGGGGGGAATGAACTGTGGGAGCCGTGAACCCTGTCCCTGCAGCTGGCGAGAGTCAGGCTGGACCTGCCCCGAGGTTCGCTTAGGGTTTGGCTGCCATGTGCATGAAGCTCGTTGCAAGGAAGGTGTTGAAAGCCCGTGTTTATCTCAGAGCAAAGCTTGCGCAGAGGATGGCGAGTGAGGGAGGCTGAGCTTCCACCGCCGGCTCCACCCCGAAACTGTGGTGATCCCCCTGCCTTTCTGCTGCACGGTGGTGGTGCCCCCCGCCCGTCCCCCCCGCCCCCCGAGACGCTATGAGGAGTAACCAGGAACCTGGAGAGCACTGTGGAAGCTGATCAGGTCAGAGGGATGAGACCTCAGACCAGCAGAGCTCGTGTCCCCGGGTAGGTCAAGTTCTCCAAGTGGACATTGTGACACCAGCTGCAGAGAGAGACAGCAGCGGGCACAGGGGTCACGATCGTGCCTCTAGAGCCACTCAGCCCTACACCCCCGCCGCTGGGGAGGGGAGAGGGTCTGGCAGGGCTCAGATTTTGGGCGGTCGACAGATTCCAAGCTTTATTAGATTGAAATCACGAGGGTCAGAGAAGGTCAACATCATTATCGCTTAGGTTCCAGCTTGATCTGGTGGCTGAGCTCTTGAAGGGGCTTAAATTTGGCAAAACAGGGACTTCCCTGGCGGTCCAGTGGTTAAGACTTCATGCTGTCAATGCAGGGGGCACGGGTTCCATCCCTGGTCAGGGAACTGAGATCCCGCATGCCACAGCAGGCAGTAAATAAATAAATTTGGCAGAACAGCTCAAGAAAGTGCTTTTGGCGAGTCTTTACAACTGGTTTATTATCTTCGCTATTGTTACTTCTCTTGTCTGATAACAGTCTTTCATCCCTACATTCTTTTGTTTCCTTAAGCTCATTAGTTATTAAGACCTGTTCAAGGACAAACACTGTGGCCAGGCTTAGATCCCAAAATGGCTTAGGCCAAAAAATGGCTTCTCTGATGTCAAGAAAGCCACGTCTGATTCTGTTTCTCGGACCCGTACCATATCTGCTTACATCCCCTCCCTCAGGCCAGGTGCGTCACTGGTGAGGCAGCCTGGGGCTGTGGCAAAATGCCCTCCCGGGCTGGGCAGGGACGGACCTGCTGGTCATGGTTGGGCTGCTGAGCCAGAGGCTCTTGGGTCAGTGACTTGTATTTTTTTTTTTTTTTGGCCGCACTGCATGGCATGCTAGATCTTAGTTCCCCGACCAGGGATTGAACCCCGGGCCACGGCAGTGAAAGTGCTGAGTCCTAACCACTGGTCCACCCGAGGATTCCCAGTGACTTGTGTTTCAACTGCCTCCTTGTCACCAGTTAGAGAGGGCGGGAGTCCCACTGCGGGGAAAGGGGTGGCTGGATGCAGGACGTCTGACACGGACAGATGAGTAGACGGCTCTTTATTAGGCACAAGGACCGACAGCCCCGGGGAGAAGGATGCCGCGGGCCCTGCAGGGCACTTGAGGCGCAGCCAGGAGCAGGGTGTGCAGGCAGACTTTAGTGACAAGAGGATGAGGTGGCCTCCAGTTCTGTGGGAGTATGTCGCTGACTTGCTTGAATCATTCTGCAGGCTGGCAGGGCAGTGACAGCAGAAGCCCAGCCGGTCCCTCGGTCCCTCGAGAAGGAGGGCCTTGGGCTATCTGACCTCATCGGCGGCAGCTGTGGGGGACCCTCCGTGTTGTCCTAGCGTGTGAGATTCACCCTCAATCGAGGGCTTCACCACAGCTCACATTAGTCATGCGCCGTTTGCAAAATGAGTCAGACAGGCCTGGGTTCGGTGCAGCCCAGTTGGGCTCCTGGCTCTCGGCAGACACGGCACCTCTGTGTGTGTGCCAGCTTTGTCCTTAGGGACAGTGGTTTCTAAGGTGGCAGTGAGGGTTGGAGGCAAGGGTGTGTCAGGGTCTAGCACACTCTGGGCGCCCCCTCACTAAGTGTGTCTTGTTAGATTCGGGGGCTCGGGCGCAGGAGTCACCAAGCCATGATGGGTCCCCTGCAGCGCTGCCCGCCTCTCGTAGGGCAGAGGGCTCTCCTCGCGCCACCTGTCCTGCCCAGGGGCTGCACACCCACAGCTGCTGTGCTCATGACCATACTTGGGCAAGAGGCGGTGGCCGCTATTAATAACCAGTGGGGCTGCCAGGGCACGGGGTGGTCTATAAAGCCAGACCCACCAGCTCTGAGAGGCTCCTTCAGCCCCCGAGACCTTTAGCCCCCCTGTTGTACAGAGAGAAAAAGAAAAGTAAGTACCGAAACCATCCCCTTGTCCCTCTGCCTGGCCCCACTCTGTGGCCTGAAAAGTGAGACACAGGACAGTGGTGAAAGACATACCCCATGCAAAGGACGTCTGAAACACAGCCTAGGGGGCACTTAACCGGCCCAGGTGGGAGGAGGGCAGTGAGGGGCGGGGAGGAGGAGGAGGGGGCTGGGACTTCGCCTCCCTGATTCTCCTTGTCCTGGAGGGGAGAGAGCCGGGGACCCCTGCCCTGGCCAGGTGACCCCAGGATGCATGTGTGTCTTGCAGTGATGGCCGTGGTGCCGGCTCCCCTCGGGGAGTGCGTGGCTTCCTCCCCCTGCCACCCCGACTCCCCCGGTGTCCCCCACCCCACCCCTTGGGGTTTTGCATTTTTGAGGGTCCCTGTATGGGAGGACTTCCAGACCCCTGCGGAAGTGAGCCCTGTTTGCATGATTGAAAGTTGCCTCTGCGCCCCCTCCCCTCCCGGGCTTGTTGAAGAGAAACTTAAAGGGAACGGGGAGGTGATGAGGACATTTCTTGGGCGCCCCAGGCTCCCTCCAGAATGTGCTGGGAGGACTTGGGGGGGGGGCTCCTGAGTGGCAGCGGAGGGCATATGGCTGCCCCTGTCTGTGCCGGTCAGCCTGCTCCTCCCCCAGGCACCGGCTGGCCCCCTAGTCTGCCCCAAGGATGCCCCCTCAGGGGCCTGGCAGATGGCACCTGAGGTGGAGGCAGCCTTTGGAGGTGACTGCCCTGGCCCTGTTGGGACGTGGGTAGGGCAGGCAGAGTAACTGCTGATTAAGATGGCCCCTGAGTGCTACTTGACGTGAGTGGCAAGTGCTTGGGGTTGGGGGGGTCCTGAAATAGAATGAGGAAAGAAGGGCCCCGGGAGCCGGCTCTGCAGCCTTGCCCCACCGCCTGGAGCCTCTCCCTCCATCTTTCTCCCCCGATGGCTGTTAGGACATTTGGGGAAGGGCCCCAGGACAGAGCTCTGGTGGGGGGACTGTGCAGGGGCCCATGTGAGGACGCTTCGCATGGAAGGTCGCCTGTCTGTATGCGGTGAGCTGAGGTGGGGTAGGGTCTCCCTGGCAAGGCTTCCGAATTGGGGTGGCCTCAGAGGAGCCAGGTTCCAGCGAGAGGCCCGTGGGGTCCCGCCTACCCGCCTGGGCCCCCAGCAGTCCCGAGGCCACACCTCCTCCCCCACGGAGTGAGCTCCCTGGTGCGGGCAGGCCAGGCCCACTTCCTGGGGGTGGGGAATGACTTGGCCCAGCAAGGTGCCAGCCACAGGATGACTGGCACGTGAGTGTGTGTGTGTCACGTGGGTGTGTGTCAGGGTCTGTCCAATCCTGGGCTCTCAGCCTTCTCTGCACATCGAGTCCCACTCGGGGCGCCTCCAGGGGGTGTTTTTTTTTTTTAATTTGTTTTTTAATTTGTTTTTGTCTGCCTTAGGTCTTCGTTGCTTCACGTGGGCTTTCTCTAGTTGCGGTGAGCGGGGGCTCCTCTTCGTTGTGGTGCGCGGGCTTCTCTTTGCGGTGACTACTCTTGTTGCAGAGCACGGGCTCTAAGCACGCAGGCCTCAGTAGTTGTGGCACGAGGGCTCAATAGTTGTGGCTCACGGGCTTAGTTGCTCTGCAGCATGTGGGATCTTCCCGGACCAGGTCTCGAACCTGTGGCCCCTGCAAGATTCTTAACCACTGCGCCACCAGGGGAGTCCCGGGGGGATGGCGGTTTGAGCCAATTCTCTGCCCTTAGTCCAGGGTGTCTCCCCTCGGCACTGCTGACATTCGGGCTGGATTGTTCTTGGCTGTGGGCCTGTCCTGGGCGCTGCGGGGTGTGGAGCAGCATCCCTGGCCCCCACCCCCTTGATGCCAGGAGTCCCCCAGTGTGACAACCACAGACGTCCCCAGACGTTGCCCAGTGTCCCCTGGGCGGGGGGCAGAGTCGCCCCCAGTTGAGAAGGACTGACCTGAGGTTGTTCTTAGCCTTCAGCATTCCGGGAAGGTGGAGTGCTTATCCCTGGGCCTCCCCGGGATGATTTTAGGGGAGGGATGGGGGGCAGGCATTCTTAGTGTTTGTAGCGAAGTGCTTTCAGGAAATTCAAGGTTTCCCATCCACAGCAAGGCCATGAAGTTTCCTCTTCCAACAAATTTAGTTAAAATCAATAAAATGAGGGAGACTCATAAAGAAAACTAATAAATACCATAGTAATTATGGGGGAGTCTGCGGCCCCAGCCCTGTCACAAGGGTGGGAGGAGAACGAACGGCCTCAGAAGGGACCTCGGAGGGAGGCGCTGGGGGCATCGGGAGCTGGGGGGCCTCCTCCGGGCCCGGGGTCGTAGGGGAGCCTGGCGGTGACTGGTCCTGCCGCCAGCCCAGGCAGGACAGTGGGCACAGCTGCGTCCCAGGCGCACCAGCCTGGCCTGGAATCCTGTCTCCTTCCTTTGTGGCCTGCAGCTAAGGGACTCCACCTCCGGCAGCCTCAGTTTCCTCATCTGCGGAAAAGGAGTAGGTTGTACTGGTCACAGGAGCATGGGAGACAATTCCCAGCCCCCATCCCGAACACCGGACAGGGGTCCAGCAGGTGTGAGTGCCCTCCCCGGGGTTGGGGGCCGGCCTGGGGCGGGGGGGCGGGCCTTGGGCTCCTTGTCCCAGTGAGTGGCAACACCTGCCACAAAAACCCAGCAGCAACGGGCATCCGAAGCCCAGGGGAGGACGCTGAGGCGCAGGTGGCACGTTACCTGCCCCGGGATCTCTCTCTAGGAAGGGGCTGAGACGGCCGTGTTCTGGAGCCGCCCACTCACGCTCTAGGCTGCCCGGTCTTAGGGTGTCCCGTCCTGGGGCCTGGGAAGACCGCCAGGCACTGACCTAGGGGGTGCTTGGTGGATGTGACAGGGGCACATCAGGTTAGTCTTGGGGTTCTGTCTGGGGAGGGCAGGGGCTGCAGGAAACGCACAGGTTAGCCCAGCTGGAGTCCACACTGTGCCCAGAGCTGCCCAGCCAGGGGCAGGTGGGGCCGGATTCACTGGGCCCATCAGGTGGCTGTGAGAGGAGTGAGAGAATCTTCCCGGGATATGGGTACTGAAGGCGGATGGGGCGAGGGTGAGCTGCCTGGCACACCTCCTTGGCTGGAGACGGTCCTGGGTCAGCATTTGACAGATATGTTCAGATCTCAGCTCCGCTGAGTGACCTTGGGCAGGTCCCTTTCCTCTCTGAGCCCTAGAGAGGCGGGTCATAGAATAATCCGACCACTCAAGGTGGTCGGCCCCGATCAGGGTGACATACTGGCTCAGTTTGCCTGGGCCCGGCCTTTCCCAGGATGGGGAACTTTCAGTGCTGAAACTGGGAAAGTGCTGTGCAATCAGGATGAGGCGGTCCCCCATCCCCCTACTGTTCTTATAGTGACCGAGGTGTCTGGTGGCCAGGCAGGGCTCTGGCTGCCCCGGAGCCACCTCTCCCGTGTCCCTATCCCATCCTGGACTATTTCGGGCCTGGTGACCAGAGGATCAGCCTCACCGTGCTCCGTGACTGTGACAAAGGGCAGGCCTTGGCAGGCTGTCCGAGGCTCCCTCCACGCCCTGCACCAGCTCCCACCTGCCCTCCAGGACACAGTGGGCTCTTCCCGCCACCCTCCACCCCAGACCTTGCATACACTGCAGCCATCAGCAGACGCTGCGGGAAATGAGTGATTTCAGCCGTGCAGACATGAGGGTCTCCACCCCAGCCCCCCAGCTCAGCCGCGTAGCTTGAAAGCAGCCACAGCTGACACGTACTCAAGTAGGCGTGGCTGCCAGCCAAGACAACTTTATTTATAGATGCTGAAATTTGAATTCCGTGTAACTTGCATCTGTCACGAAATTTAATTCTTCTTGTTATTTTTTCCCATGACCATTTAAAAATGTGAAGCCATTCTTAGCTCGAGGGCTATAACAAAACATGCAGTGGGCTGGATTTAGCCCATGGGCCATACTTTGCTGCCCCAAGTACTACACACCCAATAAACATTTGTTGAGTGAATAATGTTTAGTGCCCCGTTAAAGCAGGCACTAATTTATTAGCGTGACAGTTACGTGCTGTTAGCGAGTATATGGGCATTTGTACATTTATTTTTGTACATTTTTTATTAAAGTCACAAGTGTTGGAAATGCCACCGAATAAAATAAAAGTCACATTGGGTGATTTTTTTTTTGGGGGGGGGGCTTCGAGGCTTGTGGGATCTTAGTTCCCCAACCAGGGATTGAACCCAGGCCCTCGGCAGAGAAAGCATTGAGTCCTTCTGGACTACCAGGGAATTCCCGGCCCAGAGGACTTTAAAAAAACAGCTTTATTGACATAGAATTAACATACCGTTCAATTTATCCATTTAATGTGTAAACTTCAGTTTTTGGGGTGTATTCACAGGGTTGTACAACCATCAACTACGATCAGCTTGCGAATATTTTGGGAATTCCCTGGCGGTCCAGTGGTTAGGTCTCTGCAGTGTCACTGCCGAGGGCGCAGGTTCAACCCCTGGTCCGGGAACTAAGATCCCACAAGCTGCGTGGCATGGCCGAAAAAAGAAAAAAAAAACTTGAGAATGTTTTATCCCCACTAGGAGCCACCCCCCACCCCTCCCCAGCCCCTGGCAACCACGAGTCTGCTTTCTGTCTCTCTGGATTTGCAGGGTTGGTCCTCCCGAGGCCTCTTTTCCCCCTGGCTTACAGGTGGGCATCTTCTCCCTGTGTCCTCACATGGTCTTCCCTCGGTGTGTCCCAACTTCTTCTTATATGGACACCAGTCATACTGGATTAAGGCCCATCCTCACGACCCCACTTTAACTTAGTGACCTCCAAATGCTGTCATACTCTGAGGTCCTAAGGGTCAGGGGATTCAACATACGAATTTAAGTGTACACAATTCAGCCCGTAATAGTGTCGTTTGCTTTTTGGTTTTGTTTGTTTGAAGCAAGGAGAGTCTTAACAGATTCAAATCCTGCTCAAACATACCAGGACATGGTGTTCTGAGCCATAAGGTACACAGCTTGTCAATGGCCTGGGAGGGATGGGAACCCAGCCCCTCCTGACTCTCGGCCTGTGGGCCCTTTCACCTCTGTTCTGCAGCCCCCAGCAGACTAGCAGATACGGTGACCAACCGTCTCGGTTGGTTGGTTCTGAGGGATTTCTGGGGAAGCAGGACTTTCCATGCTAAAGTAAAGGGATGGGAATTCCCTGGCAGTCCAGTGGTTAGGACTCCGCGCTTTCCCTGCCAAGGGCGCAGGTTCAAATTCCTGGTCGGGGAGCTAAGATACCGCAAGGCACGCAACGTATTAAAAAAAAAAAAAAAAAAGTAAAGGGAAAGTATTTGGAAAATAGGGACAGTTGGTCACCCTACTAGTGATCTGCACTGGGTCTTCAGGTTGGTGGGGAAAGGGCTGCATGAGGCCTTAGCTGAAGCTAGTGCCAGGGACGAGCCCCAGGCCCAGCGGGGCCTCCCGGCTCTGCCGCCGTCCATCTGTCCATCTGCTTACCACTCTCTCCTTTGTGTTTTGCTCTGTGCTGGGTTGTGAGGCCACAGGGGCAAAGGGCAGTGGTGATTGCACCGCTAGGTGATTTCTGTTGGCAGGAAGGCTGTGTTTAGAAGGGACAGCAGCTGAGTAGGAGGCTCCCCGCAGCTGGGGCACAGGAAGTGAGCAGTTTCCCAGGAGCCTGGGACCCCGAGTCCAGGGCAGGACAGGACGTGTAGCGCCGACCTGCTGCCCAGCCCGTTCTGTGGTGAAGGGCAGGGAGCCTTGGGGCACACAGAGAGCCCACTCCATGGATGCCACTGCAGGAAGCTCAGAGGACAGTGGGAGTGTTGTGTGGCAAGTGAGGGGCGGGGCTCTGGACACCCACACTCCTCACCCCACAGCCTTCTTGCCACCGACAAACGTGAAAGCACACGGAACCCCCACTGCCCCTGTGCCCTGATCCTCCCTCCCTGCATCCCTTCCTTTTCTTTTTATTGAAGTGAAATTTCCATAACATACAATTAATCATTTTAAGTGAACAATTCAGTGACAGTTGGTGCATTCACAATGTTGTCACCCCAAAATCACCCCAAAAAGAAACCTTGTCCCTATCATCAGTCACTCCCGCACCCCCCCTTCCCCCGAAGCCCAGCCCCTGGCAACCATGAGTCTACTTTCTATCTCTGTGGATTTGCCGGTTCTGGACATTTCATATACGTGGAATCAGACAGTATTTGTCCTTCTGTGTCTGGCTTATTTTACTGAGCATCATGTCCTCAAGGTTCATCCATGTTGTACTGAGTATCAGACTTTCCTTCTTCCTAAGGCCGTGTGTGGATGGACCACGTTTTGTTTATCCATCCATCATTTGATGGACTTTTTAGGTTGCTCTCACCTTTTGGCTACTGTGAATAGTGCTACTTTGAATCATTCATGTACAAGTTTTTGTTTGAACACCTGTTTTCAATCCTTTTGGTTATCTTCTCTAGGAGTGGAATTGCTAGGTCATATGGTAATTGTTTTTTTTTTTTCCCCCATAATTTCCAAATGTTCAATGGCTTTGTCCAAAACTGTCTACACTTCAGGTTTTTCCTGCCCTTCTGGACTGAGTGGGGTGGGTGGCTACAGTTCCACGGCTGGCCCTGGGGTATCACCCTCAGGTCAAGGGGTACTCTGTCCTCCTCCTGTCTGCCCCTACTCCGTCCACCCTCCCCCTCCCCACCCTGTCTTCAGGCTCCACGGGAGCCTTCCAACCTCCCTTGGGCAAAAAGAACAGGGTCTGAGGAGACCTGAGTTCAAATACCAGCTCCCAAGCCACTGACCATATCTGAGCCTCAGTCTTCCCATCTGTGAAATGGGTGTATACGATAAACTGCCTCACCAACATTCTAGGGAAGGCTCAGGGAGATGTGGTTCCTGGGACAGGGAGTGTGTCCTTACGAGCATCCTGGGTCATGAGAAGTAGGTGTCAGCTCCAGTCACGGAGGAGGCGCCGGGATGCAGTGACAGCGGGGCTCAGCTAAGAGTCAGGGGCACCCTCAGGCTTGGCTGACCTCCCAGCCCCTGCTCTGGGCCATGCTGCGCTGTTTTCTGAAAGCTGGCAGGAAATTTCCCTTTTGAGGAAGCTAGACCAAAAGACCCTCAAGCAGCCACCCAGGGTCACATTGCCATGGATCCAACAGGTGGAGACTGTAACTGCCCAGAGCCCTCGGTGTCGCCCCCCCCCGATGCCACCAATGCACCAAGGAGATGGGGCAGGAGGGTCCCTCTCAGCACCTCGAACACAACAGGCTGGACCCCAACGATTAAAAAACAGGATCAGGTTTAGTACGTAAGCCGCCATCGAGGTTACAGAAGCATCTCGGGACAGAATGCCTGGGCCCTGAGATGCTGGGCTGTGAGTGGGGCCTCCACTCTCATATGTAGACTTCCCCAAAGGGAAATGGTCACGCAGTGTCTGGCTGGGATGCCGCCAGCCTGGCCGTACTGTGGCCGGAATTGTGTCTGGGTCCCTGCATTGGGGGCTGGGCCCCTCCTCTCCAGCCACACCTAGGAGCGGTTCAGAAGCGAGTTCTGAATGTCTTCCAGGACTTGGTGGAAGAGCTCCTCGCGGGACTTCATGCCGTCCAGGTACACTGAAATCAGAAAGGCCACAGTCAGGGGCCCTGGGGGCCCAACCGTGGCCCGGGTCACTGGGGCTGCTGCCAGGAGGCGGGTGGCCAGCTCACAGAGGACTAGAGGACTGCAGGTCAGGAGGAAGCTGGCCTGCAGAGTCAGCCTGCGGGAACAGACCAGCCTCTGGGGCCCAAAGTGAGAGAGACTGGTGGTGAGACTCGAGGAGGGACTTTCAGGTTTCCCAAATGGTCCCAGTGGGGAGGAGCTGGCCTCATCTTACTCAGGGACTTACCCACTTCCACGCCATTGGCCTCCATCTCGCGCTTATACTTCTGGTACATAGGCCACACGTGGCCGTCGAAGAGGCCGGGGGGGTCGGGGACCATGTAGCGTCGAGTACTGGGGAGGGAGATGGGCAAGAATGAGCAACACCCATGTCGCCCAAGGGTGGTGCCACAAGCAGAGCCTGGGGTGAGGGAACTAGGTCGGGGTGGCACCACTGAGAACGGGGACCCCACTGATTCAGGGGCCCCGTGCTGGGGCCTGGGTGCCCCAACTTCCAGCATTTTCCCCGGTGGGCCTGGGAGATGCCCAGGGTAGGGCATGGGTGGGCCACGCTCTCCAGGCCGCAGGCTATGGGCCTCTGGAACCCAGCACTGACCACCCAGGTGCCTGCTGCCCGTCAGCCTGCAGCTTCAGGGTGGCCATGTCCAGCAGGCATTACCCAGTTTCCTGGTCCCACCTGGGAATGCAGACAGGGCCCCCAGGCTCACCTTCTCCTCCACTTGCACTCTTCGTACGGGACGGTCAGGAAGTACCGTCGGCTATACAAGTCCACCAGGGGCCTGGCAGGGGTAGGGGACCCGGTCAGCGCCCGTGGGTCAAAGTACACAACCCCCCATGGCCTTGGCCTCCAGGGACATTCCTGGGTGATGAGGACTGGTTGTGGGGGGGGCGGTTTGTCTGGGCTGATTCGGTTAGGGATGAGTGAGGGGACCAGCATCGGCCAGCCTCCTACTATGCCCGCATTAGCCCCTCACCCTGAGGATGGAATCCTCCCTCTCTCCCAATTTGGATGGGCCCAGAGAGGTACGATGTCCTGCCCAGGGTCACCCAGCAAGGTTGTCTGTCAAAATAGAGACTTGGTGACCTGGGAGGGCCCGGACTGTCCAGGGCCCAGACTTGGAGATGCTCACTTGTAGCTGTAGAGAAGGAAGCCTTCCAGGATGAGGATGTGGGTGTCTGAGGCGTCCAGCTGGACACTGACCCCGTGGGCACGGGCGAACTTCCGGGGGCTGATCATCCAGGCCTGCACGGTGCTCAGCATGGCCTCCATGTCCAGGGACTCCAGCACTGGGGGCGGGAAAGCGAGTGTTGGTAGGGTGGGGGCCATGGGGCAGTGAGGGCAGGGGGCGCGGGGCTGCCGTCCGTCCTTACCGTCCCACTGTTTGAAGCCGTCCTCCCCAACTGCTATTTGGTCTTGGGGCTGAAACAGAGGAGCCCAAGCCGCGGGCTCAGTGCCCGCCTTCCCACCTTACCCCACCCTGGGGTGACAGCGCCTGGAGAGCCCCCGGTGAGGGTCTGGGTGCCCCTGCCTGCCTCGGCCCCCTGCAGCTGATAGTCATAGGCTTCGAGGTCCCAGGCGGGGGTGGGGGGCTCCAGGCTGGCATTCAGAACCCCTCCCCAACCTTGTGACTGTTGGGACCAGGGGCGGGGGGATTTTGCATCTATGATCTAGTTACCCCCTCACCCTCCACAAAGCATCAAGGGCGGGCTCAGAGCCCATTTTGCAGATGGGAAAGCGGAGTTGCAGAGGATAAAGGGTACCACCCAGGTGGCACGCACCCTCTGGGAACCGCAGTTTCCCCATCTGTCCCATGGGGAACGGGTGTGCCGTGAGAACGTGCCAGGCACACAGTAGGTGCTCAGTAACCGAGATCGCCGGTCCCTCGATCTCCCGACTCGGGTTAGCCCAGGGTGCCCCGGGAGGGGTCTGCTCCCCTGAGTCTCCTTCTCGGGGCTGCCACCCCCCGTCCCCAGCCAGGGCAGCTACCTTGAAGAAGTCATCCTGGTGGATCACACAGCAGTTGGGCAGTGACTTAAGGAGGCTGTTGGTCAGTGTGGTCTTGCCGCCGTTGGTCATGCTGTGGAGAGAGCATACACGTGAGGCTGCCTGGGGCCCCTCTCTGGACCTCTCTGGGTCTGAGGGGCCCCCAGGATCAGACTCAAATCTAAAACGCAGGCCTGTAGGGACTTTCCTGGTGGTCCAGTGGTTAGGACGCTGCACTTCCACTGCAGGGGGCGTGATTCGATCCCTGGTTGGGAACTAAGATCCCGCAAGCCAAGCTGCGTGGCCAAAAACAAAACAAAGCAAAACAAACACAGGCCTGTAAAACAGTAGCGCTAAGAGGGTATTTCTATTCACGTTAGGTCAGAGGAGGCTTTCTAATCAGCCGATCTGGGCTGCCTGGCCCACTACTGCCCACTGCCCGCTGGGGCCAGGCACAGGCCTGTGCTCACCTGCCTGACGAAACAGAGAAAGGGGGCAGAGGGTATGAAAACAAACAACCAAAAAAGTGAACACAGCCTTGGCTGGGGTCATGGAAGCACTGTTTTCTGTGTTCAGACTCGTCCAGTGTTACTGCAAACCCAGGAGGTGGTGCCCGGAGCTCGAGGAAACTGAGGCCCACGTGTGACTTAGCCTCAGCAGGGCTTTAAAAAAAGCCAAATTGTTAAAGCAAGTGCAGACTGGGGGAGAAAAAGATATTTGTGATAGGAAAACCGGCAGTTCACTGCAAAACCGGGAAGAGATAATCACCTTATGACAAAGGGAAAGGATTATTAAAAAAAGAAATGGGCAAAGCCGGGTGACCACCTCATCCTGGTGTGCCCGGGACGTCTCTGGTTTTAGTGCTCAAAGTCCCAAATCCTGGGGACCCTTCAGTCCCAGGAAGAGCAGGACAGATGGTCACCCTAAGGACTCTGGACTGGGGCTGCTGAAGGACAGAGAAGGCTGGCTGTCAGGCCTTTCTGGGAATGAGTGTCCCCTTGACCTGGTTGTCCCTCTCCTAGGAATCAGGGGTGGAAAGCTGGGTGTGGAAGGGGGGGACCTGCAGCCGTTTAAAAGGGCCAATGGGAAAGGTGACCCCCATACATTAAGGGGAGCAGGTTAGAACATGCCTGATGTTAATTTGACTTGTTGCTGAAAGACACACCGTGCTCTCAGGGCCGGCTACAGAACGTGCAGAAATGGAGGGCCCTGGTCTCTATTAGGAATTTCAAGAGGGTGATGGAGCATTAAACCAAGAGGGGGAGGACCCAGGGCGACCTCCCAGGTGGGAGCGCCAAGCCAGCCCTGCTTATGCTAAATGCTTCCCGAGCATCATCTTAAAAAGGCCTGGTTACTGGTAATAAATCTCCGGGAAGGCAAGGCCCCTGCCTGGGGTCAGCAGAAGTGGCTGCAAAGGCAGGTGCCACACAGTCAGGGGAGTGCCATTCTGGGGACCCCGCAGCACCTGCCCACGTGCCTCCCTGGGGTCGGAGTTTCCCCACCTTCCTCCCCTTCGCCCCCCCCTCCCCCGCGCGCCTTAAGGAAGGTCGGCCTGGGCTTTATAAAGTCTTCTATTCCCCCCTGAATCTAGTCAGGGGTGCGGCATGGGGAAGTGACTTACATTTGGAATTTTTTAATTGGGCCCCGCACCCGGCCCTGTGCCGAACAGAGGGCAGAGACCCCTCCCCGCACTCCGACCTTGGGCATCGGGTCCCTGCGACACCAGTCGCCAGGCAGCCCTCCATTCATTCCCCGGCCTCCTGCCCAGGCCACCTCGGCCCGCACAGGAGAGCACCCGGCCGGCCTCTCCCGAGAGCTCGGCACCTTTGCCCCCGCGGGGCGGTCCGCCCGGGGCCCTGGACGCTCACCCTCCGATGCCCACAATGTACTTCATCTCCGCGCGGAGGGGCGGCGGGGACCGCGGTTGGCAGGCCAACTCCCGACTCCCTGGTACCCGGCTGGGCCCGACCCCGCAGTGCGTCCCGGCTTCATTGAGAAAACCCTGCGCCTTTATAGGCTGGAGCAGCCCGGAGGCCGCTCCTAGGGAGGCGGCCCACGGCCTATGGGGAGCGCGGCCGGCGGCGCGATGAAGTGTTGGGCGGGGAGCGCTGGGGGCGCCGCACCTGTTCCCACTGGATGGAAATAGCTCCACTCTGTCTTTTGCCTAAATTAGTCACGGGTCGGCCGGGCGGGGGGGTGCGGGTGGAAGTCACCCCGCTGCCTCTTCCCCCCTCCTCCCCGCCTGCCCCCTCCTAGCCAGACTGCCCACGGGGCAGATAACCAGCCACACCTCCTCCCTCCCTAAAAATATCCAGCCCGGTGTGTACCCTCGCCTGACCCTGACATTAAGGCCGGTTCTGGGGGCTGAAAAAAGGAGCTCACCCCCCCCCTTCCCCGTCTCCAGCGACAGCAGCGGGCCAGTCCCAGAGGTACCGCACGACAGGGGACTTCCTTTTCCAAGGGGGTTGATGCCAAGATGAACTTAAGCTTTGTTCTCGTGACCCTGGCCGCCAGGAAATCTCAGCGTGACACCAGTGGCTGTTCAGCGGGCGCCCACGTGAGGGCTAGCGTCACTGCGTTTGGCTTCAGGCCTCTCAGCAGCTAGGGGGTGGGGTAGGCAGGGCCCTGCTGATCCCCGCCCCCTTACTGACCAGATGGGACCACATGCCCCACCCCGCCTCCCCACCAGAGGAGACCTTTTGGTTTCAGGACCCCTTTTCCACTCTTGAAAAGGACTGAAGCCCCGGGGAGCTTTTATTTAAATGGATTATCGTCATGGATAATATTTACCACGTTATACATTAAAACTGAGAAAAATTAAAGGTTTGTTAACTTTAAAAAATGACAACCAGTGTCTTCCCTTGTGGTCCAGTGGGTAAGACTCCACATTCCCAATGCAGGGGGCCTGGGTTCCATCCCTGGTGGGGGAACTAGATCCCGCATGCTGCAACTAAGAGTTCACATGCTGCAACTAAAAACAAAAAAGACAACTGATCACTACATGGTCACATAAACATAATACATATATTTTTAATTTATTTATGTTCGGGTGTGTTGGGTCTTCGTTGCTGCACACGGGCTTTCTCTAGTTGCGCGGAGCGGGGGCTACTCTTTGTTGCAGTGCACGTGCTTCTTATTGCGGTGGCTTCTTTTGTTGTAGAGCATGGGCTGTAGGTGCGCAGACTTCAGTAGTTGTGGGACAAGGGCTCAGTAGTTGTGGCACACGGGCTTAGTTGCTCCACGGCGTATGGGATCTTCGCGGACCAGGGATCGAACCTGTGTCCCCTGCATTGGCAAGCGGATTCTTAACCACTGCGCCACCAGGGAAGCCCCAAATATAATATTTTTAATGAAAAATAATAACATTTTTTTAAAATAAAAAAAAGGGAGTGGGCTTGATCAAATTAAAAATGTCTTGTGCATTGAATGACGTTATTAAGGAAGTGAAAAGACAAAGCAGGGTGTGGGAGAAAATTTTTACAAGTCATATATTGATATATGGTAAGGGGTTACTAGCCAGAATATATAAAGAACTCTTACAAGTCAACAACAAAAAGACAAACGACCCAATTTAAAAATGGGCAAAGAATCTGACTCGACATTTCTCCAAAGAAGATATACTCACGGCCAACAAACACATGAAAAGATGCTCAGCATCACTGATTATCAGGGAAATGCAAATCAAAACCACAGTGAGAGAACACTCACGCCTGCTAGGGTGGCCATAGTCAAAGAGATGGACGATAAAGAGTGTTGGTGAGAATGGGGAGATACGGCGACCCTGTGTGTTGCTGGTGGTGATGGAAAATGGGACAGTCGCTGTGGAAAACAGAGGTTTTATGACCCAATTTCACTTCAAAGTGTCTACCCAAGAGAAATGAAAACATATGTGCCCACAGAAGCTTGTACATGAATGTTTACAGCAGCATAATTCACAGGCGCCAAAAGGTAGAAACAACTCAAGTGTCCATCCACAGATGGATACACAAACTGTGTTCCATCCACACATGGAATATTATTCAGCCATGAAAAGGGGTGAAGCACTGACACTCGCTGCAACATGGATGGACCTTGAGAACACGATGCTCAGTGAGAGAAGCCAGACACAGAAGGACACACAGTGTGTGGATCCATTGACGGGAAACGTTCAGAACAGGCAGATCCACAGACACAGAGAGTGGGTTCCTGGTTGTCAGGGGCTGGGAGAGGGAAAATAGGGAGTGATTACTTATATGGTGTTCTTCTGGGGTGATGAGAATGTTCTGGAATTAGAGGTGATGGTTGCACAGCATTGTGAACACACTAAATGTCACTGAATCGTATACTTTACAATAATGGCTAGTTGTGTATTATGTGAATTTCACCTCAATTAACAACAAAAAAAACTGAGAACCTTTCCAGCTACAATCACAGGGAAGGGACATGTAGCTACAGCAGAAGGTTCAGAAAGATACCCCTCTGCTGCCTGTGAGGATGGAGGATGGGGCTGTGAGCCAAGGATGCGGCACCTCTAGAAGCTGGAAAAGGCGGGAACTGATGCTCCCGTGCAGCCTCCGGAAGGAACCAGCCCTGCCCACATCTTTTTTTTTTTTTTTTTTTTTTTTTGCGGTACACGGGCCTCTCACTCTTGTGGCCTCTCCCGTTGCGGAGCACAGGCTACGGACGCGCAGGCTCAGCGGCCATGGCTCACGGGCCGCTCCGCGGCATGTGGGATCCTCCCGGACCGGGGCACGAACCCGTGTCCCCTGCATCGGCAGGCGGACTCTCAACCACTGCGCCACCAGGGAAGCCCACCTGCCCACATCTTGATCTTAGCCCCGTGAGACCCGTGTCAGACTCCTCACCTCCAGAACTGTCAGAGAATAAATTCATCTTGTTGAAATTAAAAAAAAAAATTTTTAGGTAAAAGTGATATTCTGCATTTTTGCAAGTCTCTTTAATATCTGGTTTAGAAGGATTCTCACATCTGCTTGTCATTCAGCCCATTTCCATAGTTGTCTCGGTTGATATATAGGAAGAAAACCCAGCTTCACACAGAGAGAGGAGGATTTTTAGCCTTTTTAGGTCATCATGGGTAGTCTTCTTTGTCCTACACCCGAACTGGACAGGTAGAGGTTTATGAAGGTGGCCTGTTCTCTTTCATTCTCTGCTCCATTAAAGCCCATTCGTCTATCTTTGCACTTTTTTTAATTTTATTTTAATTTTTATTTTTGGCCACACTGTGCGGCATGTGGAATCTTAGTTCCCCGACCAGGGATCCAACCCGTGCTCCCCTGCATTGGGAGCACAGAGTCTTAACCATTGGTCCGCCAGGGAAGTCCCTGTCTTTGCACTTTGAATGGATCTTTTGCTCATGTGTGATTTTGACCTTGAAGACCCCCTGAAATGGTCTCAGCAACCACCACCCTCACCCAAACTGGACACACTTTAAGAAGCCCTGGTTAAGAATCCTGCATTTGAATCTTGGTTCTGCCACTTGCCACCTGGGGGAGCTCGGGCCCCACCCTTGCATCTCTGTGCCTCACCTGTTCTTATCTTTATAAAGGGAGGCTGCTGGCCCCAACCAAGGAAGGGAGGCTCTCTTGGCTTTGGGCTTCCACCTCCAGGAGGCTTTATGAAGGGAGGATGCCCTGCCCTACCCATCACTTACCTGTCCCTCAGCACCCAGAGCTGCTGCCACAGGGCCTTTGTACATGCTGTTCTCTCTTCCAGGAACCCCTCTCCTCTTACCCAATCCTCCTCCCCTGGGCTAACTTTGACTAAGCCATCCTGTGTCACCTTGGACATCAGTCCCCTCCTCCAGGAAGCCTTTCTGGATCCCCATTCCCTCCCTCCACACTGTGAGTTCCCTCCGGGGCAGGCAGGGCCAGATGTGTCTTGTTCTCTGATGTGTCCTGGGTGCCTAACAAGGGTGGGTCCACAAAAGGCAGAGGCTCCCTAAATGGTAGCAGAGGGAATGAATGAAACAGGGAGGGGCAGGAGATCTTTGAATCCAGCCGCCGGGTGAAACACGAGGGTGTTTCAGCAAGAATCTGCTAAGTCAGTGTAGCCAGAATCCCCCCCTTACCCCTCACATCTCCTCCTAGTGATTCTCTGTCCACCGAGCCCACCGGTCCCTTCGCTGTGAACCTGCTTGCCTGTGCTGTGTTAGGAGTGGAGCCATTGCAGTGGCTCCTGAGTATAATCCGGTTTTACAGCTTGAACTGTCTGGCACTGGTTTTTCTTTAAACCAACTACCTCTGTATGATGGCCAGGGGGAGGAGCTTTGTAAAAACCCAGACCAGGGGCTTTCCTCTGTTTCAACTCTCCTTTGCCACATGCCTCCCCATTCTTATTTGCATTTAAAAGAAGCACAGGGACTTCCCTGGTGGTCCAGTGGTTAAGACTCCACGCTTTCAATGCAGGGGGCCCCGGGTTCAATCCCTGGTCAGGGAACTAGATCCTGCATGCTGCAACTAAAGAAAAAGATCCTGCGTGCCACAACTAAAAATAAAGAAAGAAAAGAAAAGAAAAGAAGCCCACTGTCCTCACGCCCAGGCCCTGCCCTGTCTGGACCGCCATGACCTCCCTCACCCCCCGATTCCACTGGCAGGACCTGCTGTGGCCAAGATAGCTGCTGAGGGCCAACCAGCGGTGGAGACAGAAAGTGATGGATCTTGTTGATAACTGGTTAATGGACTCACCTAGTGGCCTCAGGCGGGACTCACCTGGCACAGAGGTCAGGAGAGGTCACTGGGAGCAGTGACCCTCACTTCAAAGGTGGCCACCAGGGGCAGAGTGAGCAAATGGCCAAGACAGGGGTCTTGTCCACTGGCTCCCATCCGCTTTTCCCCCGTCCAGCCCCTTCTGGGTCTCAGTTGCCTCTCTTGGCAGCTCAGCGTGGCCGGACCTGTGTCACTGAGCTCCATCAGCTGCCCCGTAGGCAGGGGGAAAGCCAGCTCTGGGTGTGACCTCTGGCTCAGTTTCAGTGGCAAGAATTTCCTGGGAGCCTCCTTGTGAGGCATGTGGCCCAAGCCATGGGTGACGGTGACATGCCCAGATAGAGGCCCTGGCAGGGCACTGCTGGGAGGCCTCCTGGTCGGCTCACCCTGGCACATGGGCTCCCAGTGCAGATCTGCCGATCCTTAAACAGCCCACTGGTCCAAGGTTATTAAAAGTGACCATCCTGGGCTTCCCTGGTGGCACAGTGGTTGAGAGTCCGCCTGCCGATGCAGGGGACACGGGTTCGTGCCCCGGTCTGGGAGGATCCCACATGCTGCGGAGCGGCTGGGCCCGTGAGCCATGGCCGCTGAGCCTGCGCGTCCGGAGCCTGTGCTCCGCAACGGGAGAGGCCAGAACAGTGAGAGGTCCGCGTACCGCAAAAAAAAAAAGAAAAATTGACCATCCTGTCCCATAGTGTGAAACGTCCAGAACAGGCAAATCCACAGAGACGGAGAGTGGATTCCTGGTTGTCAGGGGCTAGGGGAGGGGTGGGGGGGGTGATTGCTGATGGGGATGGGGGCTCCTTTTGCGGGGATGGAAAAGCTCTGGACCGGAGGTGCACAACACTGTGACTGTGCTGGATGCCACTGATAGTAAAAATCTCCCCCCAGCACCCGCCCTGCACTCCCGCCGCCCTTCATTTTCCTGCTTCTGGTTCACCCAGCTCTGTCTGGCCTCCAGGACTTTGTCCTTGCCGAGCCCTCCGCCGGGGACACCTCTCCGCCCGCCCGTTGGCCTAGCTAACTGCTACTTCTCTCTCTGGTCTCCAGTCACCGAGGACCCTCCCTCCAGGGACCCTTCCTGGACTTTCCTCCTGGTCCCCAGTGAGGCCCTGGTTCCCTTTTGTCAAACTCCCCCACTGGGCTGGGAGCAACATAAGGGGTGCTTGGGCCTTGCGGGATCCCCAGTGCTCAGCAAATGGATGAACGAATGGATGAATGAGGTTCGCAAGAGCCCCCTTAGGATAATCAGAGACTCGGTGGGGTGGGAAAGAGGGGCGGGTCCATCCCCTCCAAAGAGGGCACCCCCTGATCCCAGCGCCAGCTCTGCCATCTTCGACACCCCTTCCTCGCCGCCTTCATGCCAGCTCGCCCCTTCTACTTGAGGCCCCCTCCCAGCCCCCGTGAAGCGACCTTCTCCGCGAAGGGCACCTCACTGGACATCAGAGGGGCAGGATGGCAGAGGCAGGTGGGCTGGCACCTGCCAGCTCCCGCCATCAACCTGATGGTGACTTTGTGTGGACCTCACAGCTGTCCTGGCACCCCTGCCACCAGCAGGTCCCAAAATCCTGGGCGGGGACAACGGGAGGACTCCTCTTGTACCTGACATGGGAGGGTCCACTCTGACCCTTTGAGGGGCACAGCCCCCAATGTCCTGCAGCTGACAGAGGGTCGTGTGTCTCCAGCCGAGCGATGGGGTGGCCGGAGGTGACACAGAATCAGACCTCAGACCAATCACTCAGGGTCCGGGTGACCCCAGGTGAGCCACATACCCTCTCTCTGCCTCAGACCCCCCCTCTCAGTAACATGGGGCCTGTGCTAGGTTGGACTCAGACTATTATTATTACTGCTACTGTTATTATTATTGTGATATTATGATTTATAATAAGAAACATAGTTGGACTTAGTTCCCAGTTCCCGGCACACAGCCCCTAAAACCCTTGTAATTTCCTACGTCAGAAGAGGGAACATCTTTTGTTATAATATATACATTTTTTTTTTTGGAAATTTTTTTGTCACACTGCACAGCATGTGGAACTTCCCCGACCAGGGATCTAACCCGTGCCCCCTGCCGTGGAAGCGTGGAGTTCTAACCACTGGCCTACCAGGGAAGTCCCTTTTATGATAATATTTGGTCTTATGTCCTCTGTGCCTGAAATGGCTCCAGATAGTAAAGATGAAGGAAGCATCCTTTGCTTTCATAACAAGCTCTTTCAACCACACCTGAGTTTATGCTACGAGGTGACTTTTGGAAACGCCCTATAACCACAGGATCGGGGCTGGTGGCCAGGGGACCCCACTGACCCTGGTATTTGAGGGATGGAACTTTCATCAATGGCCAGTGGTGTAATCCATCATGCCTCTATGAAAATCCCTGAACAAATTTTGTAGAACTTCCGCTAGGTGGACACAGGGAGGTGCTGGGAGGGTGGTGCCCAGAGGGGGCGTGGAAGCTCCGCCCCCTTCCCCACACCTCACCTGTGCATCTCTTCCATCTGACTACTGCTGAATTGTACCCTATTCTAGGACCTGAGATTGACTGGTGTCTGAAGTCAGGGCCATCTTGTGGGACTGAACCCTTAGCCTGTAAGGTCTGCCCGAACCGGTAGTGTCAGGATTGAGATAAATTGTAGGATACCCAGCTCGTGTCTGCCGGGGATTGGAGAATTGCTTAAGACTAGTAATTAATATTATTAACTGTTGACTAAGTTTGATTCCAGAGAAGACTGGGGACAGGAAAGGAACCTGAATCACAGACAGGCAGAGCCAAAAGGGGCCTCGGGAAGAACCCAGCCGGGTCTCCCATTCTGCAGATGGGAGATAGAAGCAGAAGAGGATATAGGCCATGGCCCAAAGTCACCCAAGGTTGCCCAAGGTCGCTTGGCATTGAGCTGTGCCCCCTCCCATCCCGTGAAAGCTCCTTCCTCTGCACCGCGACCAAGACCAGTGCCACATCCCTTGGATGTGGACAAAAGTCACAAACCTCCCTTCTCAGTGATAGTTTATTTATTTCACATAAAAATCCCCCAAAGCTCATGGAAATGATGCCTTCATATCACGACAGTAATCAGAATGAATTGTTTTTAAAAACCACAAAACTCGCCGTCGGAAGGATGGGTGTGTGAACTACGACTTGGGGAGGGACTTATGATGCATCCCATGTGTCACAAGAGGAAAACTCAATGTTCCTTTACAAGGAGGGCTCGACATCCGTTGCATTTCAGCCAAAAACTGCCCCGCAGATAAAAATCTTTCTCAAAGCCGATTTCAGAGGGTGTGGGTAGCAGCCCTAGGTGCTACCGAGGACACAGTGGCCCCGTATGGACGGAGCTGTGCCTCAGAACTTCACACACCTGTGGACAGGTGGCTGACCTGGAGACAGCCACCCCAGGGGTTTCTCTCTATTCTGGAGGGGCTGTGAGGTTGGGTTGGGGTCCTTGGTTCCACTTGCCCATTGTCTATGGCTGCTGGTGGTCCGGAGGGGGTGGTCGGTGGGCCACGGTGAACCAGGGGGTCCGTGCTGGAATTTCTTTTTATGCTGCAGGCTCCTTGAGGGCGGGATGGGTCTGCCTCTTTCGTCCTTCTGTCGCCTCTGCAGCCGCTCAGTAATTGTCGGGTTAGGTGGAATGCATCTGTTCCTGTCCCGGGCTCCTTTTTCTCTTCCAGTGGAACACTGGCTTTCCAGGAGTTATTGCATTTACTGTGGACTTGCGGGCCTCGCGGGTCACGTGTCCCTCTCAGCTGAGCAGAGCCAGCCACCTGAACCTGGAGTTCGGGGTGACCTGGCAGATGCCCAGGCACCTTTTAGAAAAGGAGGCACTCTGGGCAGGGGTGGGGGACAAGCTGGCCCAGGATGGAGCGGCCTTTCGGAGGGCAGCCTGCAGAGGCCCATCCACCAGCCTCTCCTGCCTCAGCCTCCAGGTAACTCATCTGCGCCTGGAACATGGTCCCAGTCCTTTATTAGACATTTGGGAAACAGAGCAGAAACACAAATTAAAAAACCCCACCAGACGCCCAAATGTCCTGGCCTCACCGGAGCAGTGCTGGGTTCCAGAAGATGCAGGTCCAAGGCTGCTTAGAAACCCCAAATTTTCCAAGGCAGGAGCCACTGGCATTTGGGGTGGGACAATTCCTTGACATGCAGGAAGCACTGCTGTCCCTTTCGCTCAGCACTGAACGCCACTGGCTCCCTCCTGCCATTGGGATAACCCCAAACGCACCCCCTTGATATCCCAGGTGGAGAAGCATTCAACATCTCCTTTGAGGCCAAGAATCTCCTACTGGGAAATTATTGGGGGAGGGAGGGTCAACCAAACCTGGATGACACCCGCTAAGAAGCCAGCTACAGAGCCAGCAAGGGGGGCCAGACGATGCATCTGCTCGACTTTTGCTCAGATTCATAGAAACAGAGACTCTCAGGGTTGGAGGGGACCGCAGAGGGCCACTTTGTGCAAGTACCGTCCAGCCTTTTCTTGAATGCCTCTAGAGATGGGGAACTCACTCCCTTTAGCTCCGAGCTGACTGGCGTTTCAACCGCATTAGAAAAATGTGTTTTTTTGTCCTAAGGATATCTGCTTCCTTTGAATGCAGGTGGTCGTAGTATCCAGGCCGCTGGTTTTAATTCTCCCCAGTGACCTTTGTAACACTCGAACGTTCAGTACCCTGTATCTTCCTTTTTCTCGATCTGCGTTTCTGGGATGAGCTTATTTCAGCACTGGTTTCTCGGCCTCTGTTCCTGGTGGGAGCCCAAGGGGGCGCATCCCAACCCCATGTTGTCGGGGAGATTAGGGAAGTGGGGAGGCTCATTCCCTCGGTAGGAGGTATTGATCGGGATTGCCCTGTGGCGTGGCCTCTGCGTTCAAGGGGCTTGAGAATGTTCTAGATTGAGGGGGATGTAGGTTCACAACTGTAGAACAAGGATGATTATCAGCGGCCCTCACTGGCGCTGTGGGCTCCGATGCTCCCTAAGAAAGTGGAAGTTATAAGAGGCAAGGGGAGGGCTGTTCAAAGGAAAAGCTGTGAGTTCAAAGGCTGGGCAGTGCCCGGGGGGCACGGCGCTGCTGGGGGTGGGGGTTGAGTTTCCAGGCCAGATGCCCAGGGCTGCGGGGGCCGTTCTGGCAGGAAAGGCACAAGAAGGAATCCAGACCCGGCCAGGGAGTCGATGGGCATCTGTGGCTCCAACCTGAACCAGGTGACAAGCAAGAGAAGGGTCCTGACCAGGATTCTGTGCAGTGGTGTGGTGGTGGTGCGGGGGGTCTCTGAGGCCACCAAGGACGCACAGGCCATGCTCAACGCTTCTTGCTCTTCTTGGCCATGAGCTCATGAGTGTGGGAGGGTGGAGAACTGGGTCCTTTTCCAGAACGCACTAATACTGCATCATTAAAAAAAAAAGTTTTCAAGCAGCTGGAAAGGATGTTGGGTTTCAGACATGGATGGAGGAGACGGACACCCCCCGGAGACTGTGACTCAGGATGAGGTGGGGACAAGATCCAGGGTCAGAGGGCGTCCGACAGAGGTTTCCTGGCATCTGGGATCTTCTTTTGCGTCCTCCTCTGTGCTCACGTCACCTCAGGACATGCTGGAGAGGCAGAAACACAGTCAAGTTATTATTATTGTATTTAAAGAAAGTGGAAAATGTTCCATGTGTGGGGAATCCAAAAGAATGATCTAATCGGCTTTAGTGTGCCCTCAGCAGCAAGAGTGGCACCTGCCTTTCAAGGTCTGCCACCTGTCATCCACCTTCTAGGTATGATTCTGAAGGGGACTTCTCCCTTGGTGCCCCAGCCAAAGAACAAGGCCCCAGGGCTGGTGCCCTCGATCAGACTGGAGGGAGGCTTCATCTCACCCATCTATGCACCAACCCATCTGTCCATCCATCCACCCACCCACCCATCCATCCATCCATCCACCCAACCATCCATCCATCCATCCATCCATCTGTCCATCCACCTATCCAACCATCCATTATTCATTCACTTATCCATCACCCATCCACCTATCTGTCTATCCATTTATCCACCCATCCACCCATATACCTGTCCATCTACCTATCCATCCATCCATCTATCCACCCTCCCACCTACCCACCAGTCCATCTGTCTGTCCATCTGTCCATCCATCCATTGCTCCCAACCATTCCTTCTTTTATGTATTTAATCATTTTAGACATGCTTGTTTTTATCACCTCTACCTGAGGATTCCCAGGAGGAGGTCTAATGCTGCTATCTGTTGTACCGCCGACTTTTTCTCATGGTGAATGATTTCCTCGCGTGTTTTGTGTCTGTGGCTGGGAACTCAGCTCCAGAAGGACTGAGATGGTCTTGTCAGAAATGCATTGAGAACTTGCTTCTATTCAGTGCGCCCAGGGCAGTACTGGTCTAAGACGATTTTTGATGTTTATTTCTCAGCCTGGGGCTTCTTGGGTCACATGGGTAGTATTAAGGCATGTGGCCGGGCCATGTAACATATTTATAGCAGAGTGTGTGATCAAGGATTAACCCTGTAGGTTCCAAAGGAAGGTCTGGCCCTTGCCTGGCTTCTGGGAGGTCACCTCTAAGTCCTTGGAACGTCCTTCCTGATAAGAGTATCTTTGTTTGCCTGGGACCTGGGGTCACCCTGGATAGTCTATGCTGACAATGTGATTTAAGGCAGGAGCCATGGACCATGTGGTATCAGTTCAACCTCTGGAGAGGCTAGAGACGAAGGTCAGCCATATGGGTGGTCCACCGTGCATGTGACTGACCCCCAGTAAATACCCTGGACACCAGAGCTCAAATGAGCACACCTGGTTGGTGACACTTGGTGTGCATCACCACGCCTGGCTGCTGGGAGAATTAAGGGCTGTCCCAAAACAACTCCCTTGGGAGACAACAACTGGAAGCATGCACCTGTCTCCCCTCACCCCACCCCACGCTCTTTTTCCCATTGCTGACTTTGAGCTGTACCCACACTTCCACCTTAATAAACCATAACTGTCAGCAGATCAGCTTTGCTGAGTCCTGTGAGTCTTTCTAGCAAACCACTGGCCCTGAGGGTGGTCTCCAGGACCCGTGACACACAGGGAGGCTTTTCCTGGCAGTCAGGCAGACACACTGAGATAGGTTGTGGGCAGATAGTGCACCCTCTGGCTGAGTAAAATCCTGGGCTTCAGGGGGCCTGGCTCTGGGTGGACATCTCAGTCAGGGCCGCTGTGTGGCTCAGCTCTGGGGCCTCCTGTTAATGACACCCCACTGGAGTGGAGCAGGGACCGGCTGCCTGGCCCCAGAGGAGGCCCTGTTGTCATGGTAACCACGGTCTCCCTGCCTCCCTGGTGCAGCATCCTCCCCCCATCAACAATAAGTCATGAGGCACTCATCCCAGGGTAGGTTCCACATAGAATGTTTCCAAAAAAAGGTGCCAAGATCGCCCCGCTTCCCACCCACCTTGTTTCCTGATCTTCTGTGGCCAGAGCAGACCTGTGGGAAAAGGAAGGAGTCTCAGCATTAGTTGCCTGTCTGGGGAGCCTTGGCATTTGGCCATGAGCCCCATGAGGGCCAATATGGCTTCACCCTGATCTGGCACAAAGCAAGTGTCAGCACGTGTCAGCTGTGTAACAAATGAGCCAGGACAGGCAGTCGTGAGAATGGCTGAGCCCCTTCGCTGCCACAAAATGAAATCACTATTGCTGCTCCAGGTCCACCCACTGAGAAGGCTGAACCCATCCACCGGGACCTGCACAAAGGTCACCAGCTGGAACCTTCATCTGAGGCAGATCTTGGTCTCTCGGCCACAGCAGCTGCCCCTGGTCCCCATGCTTGGCCTGTACTGGATGCAGGGTGGGAGGAGGGGGCAGTGGTCCCAAGATGCAACCGCTGCCCTCAAGGAGCTCAAGGACAGGAGAAGTAGGGTACGACAAGGGTCAAATGCAGGAGGCAGACCTGAAGAAAGAGACAGGAAAGGTGGGACGGGCCTCTAGAGGCCAGGGAGGGGGTCATGCCATCTGTCTACACATCCCAGGGTGAGGCACTAAAGGACTTTCAGTAGAGAGTTGCTGGATTTAAAAAAAAAGGAGGGATTCCCTGGCGGTCCGGTTGTTAGGGCTCCGTGCTTCCACTGCAGGGGGTACAGGTTCTATCCCTGGTTGGGGAACTAAGATCTCTCATACCGCGGCCCAGCTGGGGGAAAAAAAAAAGGAGTATAGGAATGGGAACAACTGCTTAACAGGGTACAGGGTCTCCCTGTGGGCTGTGGAATGTTCTGGAACTGGAGAAGGTGCTGGTTGCCCAAAACTACAGATGCACTAAATTTACATTAAAATGGCTCAATGGAATGGGCCTCATGCTGGCCGATTCACAGTGGTGGTCTTACTTCAGCACCATGGTAATGTCAGATCACCTTCACTGAGGTTCCCTGGGCTCAGCAGCCCCCCGCGGGTGTGGGCTCTGGCCCTGTGGCCACCTGCACACACTTACCTGTCCTCTGCCAGCCCCGCCTCCGCCTTCTCTTCAGACCTGGGCAGGACGCACTCTGGCTGCGGCCTTGCGCTGGGGACAGAAAGAGGTGACGAGGGATGACCAGCCAGCCGAGTGGGCCCAGGGGCTCTCGGCTCCCACTGGCCCCTCTGTTTGGACCCACCATGGCCCGACAGCGATCAGGAGAGGGTTTGGCTGCGCCCGGGGAAGCGCGGGGGCCCAGAGGGTGGACTGCGTGATGGGATGGCCAGGGGTTCATGAAGATGGACGCAGATGGTTGGCGGGGGGGAGGGGGAGGGGCTGTGGGCCATTCCTTGGGGGCGCTTATCTCAGCTTATCGCCGCCGCAGGGGCCTCATGCACTTGCTCCCTGGACGCTGCTGCGCGTGTGCCGTGATTCTGGAAGGTGGGCACCCTGCTTGTCCTGTCATCTCTCTACTCCCATCCATAGCTAAGGCTCAGGAGGCGGGGGGAGCGTAACTCAGACAGAGAGACAGAGGAGAGGGGGACCTGGGGGTGGGGAGAAAGGGAGGAAAAGAAAGAAGCCAGACTGACAGACATGACTACCTCACACCCATCAGGATGGCTACTACCTTTAAAATTAAGAAAAAAAAATTTTTTTTGGCCACACCACGTGGTGTGCGGGATCTCCGTTCCCCAACCAGGGATCGAACCCACAGCCCCTGCAGTGGAAGCACAGAGTCTTAACCACTGGACTGCCAGGGAAGTTCGCAGGATGGCTACTACCTTAAATGTAGAACGTGTGTTATGTTTCTATGTTGGCGAGGATGTGGAGAGATTGGAACTGCGCATGGCTGGTGGGGTGAGGATATCAAATGGGGCAGCCGCTGTGGCAAAGATTCTAGCTGCTCCTTGAAAGATGAAACATCGAGTTACCATAAGATCCAGCAACTCCACTCCTGGGTCTATATACACCCCAAAGAAGTGAAAGCAAGCACTTGAATAGATAACTGTACACGCGTGTTCACAGTAGCACAATTCACAACAGCCAAGAGGTGGAAACCCCCAGTGTCCATCGAGAGGTGATGGATGAACAAAATGTGGTCTATCCGCACGCTGGAATATTACTCAGCCTTAAAAAGGAAGGAGATTCTGACACTTGCTACAATGTGGATGAACCTTGGGAACCTTATGCTCAGTTGGATAAACCAGACGCAGAAGGACAAATACCGTCTGATTGCACTCACACGAGGTCCTGGAGAGTCAGATCCACAGAGACAGGAAGTAGATGGTTAGGGGCCAGGGGCTGGGGGAGGGGCTTGGGAGTCAGTGTTTCATGGGGACAGAGTTTCAGTTTGGGAAGATGAGAAAGTTCTGGAGATGGATGGTGGGAATGGTTGCAGGACAATGTGAATGTATTTAATGCCACCTGGCTGTGCACTTAAAAATGGTTAAGATGGTGAATTGTATGTCCTGTCTATTTTACTGCAACTAAAGGTATTGAAAAAAAAAAGAAAAAGACAGGAAGGAAGGAAAGAGGAAGGGGAGGGAGGGAGGGAGTAGAGAAGAGAGAGGAGGGGAAGGAGGAGAACTCCCTGGAAGGCGTGGGATGGCGGGCCCTGCTGCCCTCCACGCCCCCTTCCACTCCGCTCATCACTATTAAACGACGCTGTGTGAAGCCGCCGTAATTTTTCTCATTATGTATCTCATCTGCCGACATCACCCGTCCTGCCCCAGGATCTGCTTTCCTCACTCGGTGAGGCAACCCTCCCCTTTGCCCTTTGAGGAAACTTCTGGACCAGAAGTTTCAGTCTTAATCGCCTCAGTCTCCCCCAGGCTGGCACAGGGCCTGGCATGCTTTCAACTCACTGAAAGCCCCAACTCTTTCTCAGACTTGCTGTGTGGCCTTGAGCAGGTGCCTTGCCCTCTCTGAGCCTCGGATTCCCAGCCTGTCAGACGCTTTTAGGAATACTGGCCCTGCCCTCCTCTTGGGGTGGAGGGGTGGGGATGGGGGGGATGAGAAAGGATACAGGAATGGTATAAGGGCTCCATAACTGGGTGGGACCAAAATAGTCCTGAAGTTCTGTGAGCACTGCCACTTTCGAAAATTAGCCAATAAGTCAGTGAAGGGGCGATTCTCGGGTAAGTCTGGCAGGGGTGAGCATGGAGCGGGTTGTGTTCCCCCCACTGTCATCAGGATTACTAGGAGGACTCTCTATGGAGTCTACTATTTTTGTCCGGTGGGTTACCTTGGTCCTGATTCTCACAATAATCCTCAGAGTGGCTGTGAACTTTTCACTTGCCTAATGTCACTCTGTGACTAAGTGAGGGAGCCTGGATTTGAGCCTGGATCTGACTCCAAGCCCTCGAGAGAAGGGCAGGGCCTTGAGCTACATGTGTGCATGACATGGGTCCCCACTGAGCTGAAGCCACCAATTTCCCCCCAGCTGTGGGCCCGGCTCAGCGCCAGCCCTAACCTGGCCCGGGCACAGGCCACTCTGCACACACCTTTCTCTCCTGGCCTTGAGCCTTTCCTCTTCGTACCTGGAAGAGAGAGAAAGGAAAGCACATGAGATGCAGCCTGGGAATCCCCTTCCCTCTGGGAACAGGGAAGCAATCTCACTGTCACATCTGAATACACGCCAGGTCTTAGAGCAGAAAGGACAGCCGGAGCTGACGGGTCTACTGGTCTTTTTTATGTTTCCTTCAAGCCTGCCCATGCCCACCCCACCCCAGGGCAGGGGATATCTGTTTTGTTGGTATATTCCACCATCTGGAGTAGATGCGGCTCAGCGGACATTTTTTGCATCAGCCTCGAACACAGCCAGTATAAAGCGACCCCCTCATTGACGTGGGTTTGGTCTACAGGCCCCTCCATCAGGGCAAAGTTTTCCTGTAAAGGGCCAGAGAATCAGTATTTTTGGCTTTGCAGGCCAGTCTCTGTGGCAACCTCTCGATTCTGTTGTAGCTCGAAAGCAGCCATGGATGGTTTGTAAATGGATGCATGTAGCCGTGTGCCAATAAAACTTTATTTATAAAGACAAGCCAGGGGGCCAGGGCTCATTGGCCCCCGGCCTGCACTAGATAGCCAGGCCCGCTGTGTTCTGTAATTTCACAGGAGATTGTTTCCCTGTATTTCCTTCTTTTCTGCTTTCCCACACAGGTCTGGTTCCCTGGCAGCTCGGTTGAGCTGATCAGAGGTGGCTGAGAGGCGAGCAGCCCAGGAGCAATGGGGATGGAGGTGGGGGGGTGTTTCCATGGCCCAGGGACACTCACTGTAGCACGCAGTCTGGGATCTGCACGTGCTCCATGGGGATGAGCTGCTCCAGATCTTCCAAGCTGTGCACATACTGGATCTTGTTGATGAACTTGACGCTGGTGGGAGAAGAAGCAGGGAGACATCTGAAAGCAGGCCCTCAAGGTGGCCCCTCAGGGCCAGAAGGAGCGATGGCCGACAGGGTTGCACACGCAGCAGTATTCCGGGATGCCCCAAGCACCTTCGCCCAAGCTTCCCTCCCCACCTGTGCCAGCCTCCACCCCTGGCCCCTAGTGGGGGAACAGAGCAGAACCCGGGGTCTCCCCTTGCAAGAAGAGAAGCGTCCTGAACTACGTGTTGGACACCAGTCCTTGCTGAGCTGAGGAAATTCTTTGAAGGAAGCAGAGAGGAAAGAGATGCTGCTAGACTCCAGGCCCCATCCTCCCCAGGAGTTGTTCCTCTGTGTGAATCTTCCCAAGAATGCTTTTCTGGCACAATCGCCACTGCCTGGATGGCACCAGTAGTCATTTGGTCACGAGACAGATGCACATGGGGACTGCTGATTCATTCCACATTCTTTCGGGATGAATGGCTTGTTCCGGTCCAAACCCCAGCTCTGGCTGTCTGCTACCCACTGAGGTGCTTTGTCATCAGCGCATTGCTTTGAACTCGTGATTATTTTTTAAAAAATTACCTTAAACCTAATTTTGGTAAAATGTCCAATAAACTTTTTTCAAGGTCAAATCAGTTTTTTTTTCCTTTAAAAAAATTATTTATTTAGTTGCGCCGGGTGTTAGTTGCGGCAGGTGGGCCCCTTAGTTGCAGCACACAAGCTCCTTAGTTGTGGCATGCAAACTCTTAGTTGTGGCATGCATGTGGGATCTAGTTCCCTGACCAGGGATGGAACCCGGGCCCCCTGCGCTGGGAGTGCGTAGTCTTATCCACCGCACCACCAGGGAAGTCCCTCACATCAGTTTTTCTAACGATGAGAAATATAAGGCCAAGAGAATGTAACAGGACACTAAGTCATAAAATAATCAAATAACAATAAAGAAAAGAAAAAAAGTAAGATAGAGTCACATAGTTACAAAACTGTGTCAGAAGTTTTACATCTAATTTTAGAGATTAGATAAGAATTCGGCTCAAACTTTCCGGCACCCGGCAAAAACGGAGACCCATGAGGAATGTTACAGTTCGCAGTGTCCATAAGAGAAAAATACACGGGTTAATCAGCAGAGGCCACTGGTAACTGATCAGGGAATGATAGACGGTTTTCCCACAGAGAGTCACAAAGCGGCCATGTGTACCAGAATAAATAAACCCCACCGCTTTTGTGCAGTTGAAATTTCTTTTCTTTCTTCCTTCCTTCCTTCCTTCCTTCCTTTCTTTCTCCCTTTCTCTCTCTCTCTCTCTTTCTCTCTGTCTCCCTCTCTCTCCCTCCCTCCCTCTCTCCCTCCCTCCCTCCCTCCCTCCCTTCCTACCTTCCTTCCTTCGCTGAGCTACAAAGCTTGCAGGATCTTATTTCTCCCACCAGAGATTGAAGCCGGGCCCTCAACAGTGAAAGAGCAGAGTCCTAATCATTGGACCGCCAGGGAAGTCCCTGAAATTTATTTTCTTTTTTCCTTTTTAAAGAATCATCTCTTTTTTAAAAAATTTATTTTTGGCTGCGTTGGGTCTTCGTTGCTGCACGTGGGCTTTCTCTAGTTGCGGCGAGTGGGGGCTACTCTTTGTTGCAGTGCGCGGGCTTCGCATTGCGGAGCACGGGCTCTAGGAGTGTGGGCTTCAGTAGTTGTGGCACACGTGCTCAGTAGTTGTGGCTCGTGGGCTCTAGAGCACAGGCTCAGTAGTTGTGGCGCACGGGCTTAGTTGCTCTGCGGCATGTGGGATCCTCCCGGACCAGGGCTCGAACCCATGTCCCCCGCACTGGCAGGTGGATTCTTAACCACTGCTCCACCAGGGAAGTCCCGAAATTTATTTTCTTAATTAAAAAAAAAAAATTATTCTTGGAACATGAGTTCTTCCTCCAGTTGGTGTGACAGAAAAGTAAAGGGCCCAGGGACAGGGAGTGAGTCTCAGACCGACTCTACCTGAATACCCCGGGTCTGAGAGGCTCTGAGGGTGGATGATCTGATTGGTTGCAAAGGTTTTTTTAGGGGGCACAGAGGCGACACCTGTGGTCTGAGCAGTGGGCTATAAATACAGGCGAGATCACATCGTGAGGACGCCATGGTAAAGCTTTCCACGTTGTTGGAAATGGGTACCCGGTTTCCACGTGACAATGCTGTCTGCCTGTGAGCTGAGCTCTGTCTTGGAAGCAGGGCTCTCGGGAGGGAGAATTCCAGTCCAGGGCGAGGCACATGCCCATGTTTAGATCATCGGGGGACTTCTTTTTGAGATACAATCACAGAACCTCACGGCTAGGGCCAGGTGGCAGCTCAGAATCTGTCTCCACTTCCCTCGGCTTTTAAACAGGGAAGCTTACTTTACCCCACTTTCCCCTCCTATTTCCCTGAAAGCTCAAAATGAGACCTTTGAAATTCACCACAGGAAAAGCAACCCAGGGAATTCCCAGGTGGTCCTGTGGTTAGGACTCCACACTTTCACTGCTGAGGGCACAGGTTTGATTCCCGCTTGGGGAACTAAGATACCACAAGCTGTGCAGCATGGCCAAAAAAATAATAAAATAAAATAAAAGTAGGAAAAGCAACCCAAAGTGAGAGAATTATTTGCATTCAAGGCAAATTTCAGTTCCCGAATTACGGGATGTTGAGGACAGAAGGCAATTCTGTTAGGCTGAAGTGTGTGTCTACCGTTTTGCCCGGTAATTGTCATCATTAGCACAAACGACCCATAATCAGTGTATTAAAGGCCTGATTTCACTAATGTGCAAATGTCTGAGAGTGCTTGGGAGTCACTGAACAGAGCGTCTGAAGTTGCCTCCTTGCCTCAGTGCTGTGATGCTCTCAAGGCAAAGTTTGACTCCGTCTATTAAACTCATCACAGATTCTTCACTGGGAACGTGGAAATGAAGGGCCTTCATTTAATTCAATGTTTTGAATTATATTACATTAAATGTGCGTTTACTTTTATGTGATTGACGAGGGCGTTTAACATGACTAATTTTGTTTCACTTGCTCTGTGTGTCCAGGTGCTTCTATCTCCTGCATATTCCAAAGAAAGAACCAGTCCCTGAGACTCACAGGAGGTCACCTGTAAGCCCTAGGAATGTCCCGTCTGGTAAGCGTCTTCATTTACCCGGGGCCCATAGTCTGTGCTAAAGATGTGCTTCCTGGTGGGGTCTTGGGCCATCATATCAGTTACTGAGGAACTAAGGGGGCTGCGTGGGCACTCCATCCCCATGTGGCCACGCCTTGGTGGAAACCCTGGACACCAAGGTCAGCTTCTCTGTTGGCAGTACTTCCTACACGTGGTCACACGTCATTGCAGGGAGAACGAAGGGCTTTGGGTACAACTCCACTGGGACAGGGCAATCAGAAGCTCCCTTCTGGCTTCTCCTGGACTCCCACATGCACCTTTTTCCTTTGCTGATTTCAGGGTTCATCCTTTCTCTGTAATCAGCTATAACCCTGAACACAACAGCTTTTCTGGGTTCTGTGAGTCCTCTTGGTAAATCATCAAACCTGAGGGTAGTCTCGGGCACCCCCAAAACACACATGTATCGTTTTACCACATCATTGTGCAGGAGTGGGTCAGACCCTCCTGCCATCCTAATGCCCCTCCCTCACAGATTCCAGAGTGGATGGAGCCGGGCTTCCTTCTGAGGGCGTGTGGTGGGCTGGTGACCTTGCTGTGTGACTCTGGGTGATTCCCTGGAATATTCTGAGCCTCAGTTTCCTCATCCATGAAACGGGCACGGCCAAGTCAACCTTTCAGGGCTGTGGTTGTAAACTTTAAAAGGTATCCAACATTCAATATGGGAGAGCTGGTTGTTACTTATTCCCACCTCCCTACCCCCCTACCCCGTGATGTATATTCGTCATTAAATAACAATACATATGATTTTAAACTGTTTAACGCAACAATATAGATTCATCAGAGAGGAGCTGGAAAATGCAGATTAAAAAATAAGACACACAAAAACCCAGGTGGCTATCCGGGCACAGGTCATGATCTTACCTGATGAAAGGGCGGGAGATGGCCAGCACGGTGCGGATGAACCAGGATGGGTGGACTATGATTAAGGACTTCAGGTTTTTCCGCAATCTGTGTGGGGAGACAGAGGAAGCAAGATGGGCTCCTTGGGAAAGCCCCGGGGAGGGAGCAGTTAACCGGTGTTACCTTCTCTCTGTGCCCAGGAGGTGCTATGCTTATCTCCATTGGCAGGGAGGAGGTGGAATCTCAGTAAAGCTAAGCCCCCTCGCAGAGTTTGCAGGTGGCAGAGCTGATGTCTGGTCTCCAATCTCTCTTAATTTAGAGTCTGAGCATTTGACTTCGTGGCCACTTTCTGAAAGATTTCTGAAAGATTTTTCTGGGGTCCCATGGTTCTGAGCACCTATTATGGGCATGTTGAATTGCAGCCCCCTTATTTGGGAAGAGGGTCATTGTAGGAGAAATTAGTTAAGGTGAGGTCATATAGGAGTAGGGTGGGCCCCTAATCCACTATGACTGGCGTCCTTATAAAAAGGGGACATTTGCACACAAGTGTCCACAGGGGAGATTCTCCCTCACGGCCCCAGAAAGAACCAACCCTGCAGACACCTTGATCTCGGACTTCTAGCCCCCAGAGCTAGGAGACAACACATATCTATTGTTCAAGCCACCCAGTCTGGTGCTTTGTTACAGCTGCCCCAGCTGACCACTACACATCTTTCAGAGGGACCTCAGGACCCCTTGCATCCCGAGGAGGAGGTCCCCCAGCCCCACCCACTCACCTCCTATCAATCATCTGGTAACACTTCTTCAGCCAGCCGATGCCGGGCATCCTCCGCCGAGGCGTGGCACCATTCAGGTACACGATCATGTAATCCTCGGCCACAAGGAGTTCCAGACTGCTGATGACGTACCTGGTCATGGGACACAGACGACAGAGGACCCGACGGAGGGGCTCAGAGTCAGGAAGCCCAGTTCCCGGGACTGAACCCCTGGGGCACCTGTCCTTTCTGCCTCCGCCTGCCCTGGCTCTGCCAGCCACACCTGTTCAGGTGTTGTTGGCTGTCCTGGCATACTCGGCCCGAGCAGAGGGTGGGGGATGACCCCAGCCCACCCCAAATTTGTGTCAGTGGGCACAGTGATTGTAGTAGTTACTATTTTATTGAGCACTTACTAGATGCTAAGTGATTTATATGCATGGTCTCCGATAATCCTGGGAGGTGGGCTTCAATAGCCCCAGATACACCTGGGGAACAGGCACCCACAGCCAACAGTCCATTGCACCAGACATTAGGGACCTGGGGTCTGTCCCAGCCCTGTCTCCCCCTACATGATTTCAGAAGAATTCTTTCTTTTTTTTTCAAACAACATTCTTTAAAAATTTTATATATTTATTTTTGGCTGCGTTGGGTCTTCGTTGCTGTGCATGCGCTTTCTCTAGTTGTGTCGAGTCGGGGCTACTCTTTGTTGCGGTGTGCGGGCTTCTCATTGCGGTGGCTTCTCTTGTTGCGGAGCATGGGCTCTAGGTGTGCGGGCTTCAGTAGTTGTGGCGCACGGGCTTAGCTGCTCCGCGGCATGTGGGATCTTCCTGGACCAGGGCTCGAACCCATGTCCCCTGAATTGGCAGGCGGATTCTTAACCCTGTGCCACCAGGGAAGTCCCTTTTTCTTTTTTTTTAATATTTAGTTATGTATTTGGTTGCACCAGGTCTTTCTTAGTTGTGGCAGGCAGGCTCCTTAGTTGCAGCTCGCCGGCTCCTTAGTTGTGGCATGCAAACTCTTAGTTGCAGCATGCATGTGGGTTGTAGTTCCCTGACCAGGGATCGAACCCAAGCCCCCTGCATTGGGAGCGTGAGTCTTACCCACTGCACCACCAGGGAAGTCCCAGAAGAATCCTTTCCTCTTTTTCAGCCTCTAATTCCCCATCTGTAGACTGGGGAGACTGGGCTCCCTGGTATCTCAGGCCACTTTCCGATCTGACCTTCCATGGCTACCTCCTTGTCCTCTAGCCCCACCTGGCATCCAAGCCCCGCTGTGTAAGAAGGAAATCTTCGTAATGATGATAATAAGAGTGATAACAATTTGCTGAGTTCCTACTGTCATCTGCCAGGCGCTTTATCCATATTATCTGTCTCCATCATAATAAAACTGTACCTGTGTGTCCTTGGGCAAGTGACTTAACCTCTCTGTGCCTCAGGCTCTGCAGCCACAGAATGGGAGGCAACAGTAATCCACAGGGTCCTGTCGAGGGTGGAATTCGTTATCACATACCAAGCCCTTCACTTCGTGGCTGCCACGTAGTAAATGCTCCATAACTGCTAGGGATGATGACAGTTGCACCCGTGAGGCCCAGCGGGCGAGCAGGGGACTCAGATGCAGGTCTGCTGGCGGCCCAGCCCTTCCCTGGTGCCGGGCAGAGCCCCCCACCCAACGTGGTTCTTGCAGCATGGTCCTGCCCACCGGGTGGGACCCTCAGAACTGTGGGCAGCTGGGACGGAGCCGGTGGGCCACTTACAGGAAGAGGTTCTCCATGACGTAGTGGTAGTCGGGGGAGCTGCTGTCTGGGAGGAAGCAGGCGGCAAAGACGATGATGGCATTGAGACCTTCCCCGTAGTACCCTGGGGAGAGGCGGCCAGTGAGTGAGCAGCCCCAAGCAGAGATGGGTAGAGCCATCTCCCAGCTCTGAGCCGCACCCTGCTCTGCCCCGTGCAGCGGCCTCGTCGCTGGCCAGCCCCTTCCCACCCACTGCGCACACTCAGAGGGTACAGCTCTGAGTCACAGCAGCCTGGCTGGAGAAGCCAGCCAACGCTTGACCTGTCTCCGCCTTTGGTGGGGGACGCCAGCCACCCTCGTAGACATCTCTGGTGTGCATCTGGCACATCTATGCCTTGCCCCCCTGCGAGTTTCACCCCTGCACACCCGGACACTAGGGCTTAATTTAACATCCCCCTGGGTCAGAAGAAGAGACTGAGGTCCAGAGAGGACCACTGATGGGCCTCCAGTTGCTGGAGCCGGGAGGGGGCCCAAGGGGTGTGGCCTTACCTCCGTGGGTCACCACCCTCATGTAGGGCCGGATCATGTGCAGGTCAATCCGGTGTTCCTGTTCCCCAATGATCACTGTCCTCCACAGACGCCCGTTGGCGGCACTGCCGTCCTCGGCCGAGCCATCCCCAAACAGGTCTGCACTATCCCCAGGCATATTCTTGGCGGCGGCCACGGGGGTGTCATCTGGAAGCAGCAGGGGGGTGGAAGGTGAGCGGAAGGGACACCTGAGTCCGGACACCTCATCCCAGCTTCCCTCTCTGGGCTACCTTTGCCGCCTGTGGCCATGGAGCCCTCTCCTCTCTCCTCAGGCCAGAGGTGAAACCACTCATCCTACCCTTTGCTGACAGGCGGTGTTAGATTGGGGCTGCTGGGCGAGATGGAGGACCTGGGAGTCCCAAAGTCACGCCTAAATAATAATTTTTCTTTCCCCAAGCCGTGGAACACAGGAAAGTGCTCAGTCAGGTTGGCCTGGGTAGAGCCCGTCTCTTGCTGTGTGACCTTGCACACATTCTTTCCCTCTCTGGGCTTCTCAGGATTCTTAACCACGTTTGAAATATCTGCCTCTTTCCCACCCGTCATCCTGCGATCTTCCCGCCTCAGAAAATAGCCTGGCCGTTTTCCCAGCTGCTCAGACCCCACACCCAGGTGTCACGTTCAACACCCTCTTCCCCTTCATACTCCACATCCACCCAGCAAGTGCTGTGGCTCTGCTTCCGTCCCCATGGCCACCGCCATCGCCACCTTTCTGACCTGTGCTCTTGCCTTGGCATGTCAGCTCAAATAACACCCATCCAGGGAAGCCTGTCCTGGCAACCCTGCAAAGAGGCCTCCCCACCCCCAGGTAGCCTGGTTCAAGGAGTCTCGGCCTGGGCACTTTTGACCTTTGAGGGCCGGTCATTCTCTGTGGAGCCCCCTCCTCCATCCCAGGCGCTGTGAGGTGTGGAGCCACCTCCCTGACCCCACCTACTTGATGCCAGGATTCCCCCAGTCATGACAACCGCAGATGTCCCCAAATATGGCCCAGTGTCCCCTGGGGGCAGGGGGCTGAATTGCCCCAGTGAGAACCCCCTGCCCTCTCCCATCACCTCGTTTCCCTCACAGCACCGATGACCAGGTGCAATTATCTTGTGTACATTTTTTCTGTTACCCAGAGCCTGGCTTTCCAATGGCCATGCGAGCAGGCAGGCGATGTCTATTCCTGACATGCCCCGCCCGATCTCCCTGCCGCCCCCTACACTGCAATCAAGACCGCCTCCACAAACACCTGTGGAATCAGGGGGAGGCCCTTCCTCTGGTTTCGGTCCCCTTTGAGAATCGGGTGAAAGACACATCTCCCAGCAAAGTCCACAAGTCCATGAGAAAATGTGCGTGGAGTCCCAGGAGCTGTCCTGGGAGCCCCAGGTTGGAAGACCTGTCCCCCTTGAGCCTACGGGGATGGAGGAGGGGGGCTCTGGTCAGCTGGTCCCCAAGCCAAAGGGAGCGCTGGGGTCCGATTTGGGGGCTGGGCAGGTGCGACGAGCGACCTCACCTTCCCACTCCAATTCATTGCCATTCCCCAGGAATTCCAGCGAGTCGGTCTCATCTGGGGTCTCGATGTCATCCACGTTGATATCCAGGTCATCGGGGGTGTCCAGGAAGTCATCGGACAGCAGGGAGCCCTCACTCTGGTCCAGGGAAATGTTGATCTCAGGGGCCACCAGCGTCTTCCGCTTACGATGAGCCGCGTTGAAGTTCAGAGTGTTGGGTGGGGCTGTGGGGGAACAGGAAAACAGAAAAAAACAAAAGCGAAACAAGATCAGTCACTTTTGCTGTTTTCTTTCTTCTTCCCCCTCTCCTGTTCCCAACCCAGTGGAGATCCACTCCGCCCTGTTGAGGGGAGTGGTTAGAAGTCAGAGGACATCCTTTCACGGCGGCGGTTAATATAACCCTGTAGCGTGGAGGTCAAGGGCGGACGCTTGGACGTAGGGCAGACCTGGGTTCAGAGCCTGACCTCGCTACTCACCAGCTCCGTGACCCTGCAGTGCCACGTTGCTCTGAGCTTGACTCACTTTTACCATCTGCAAAATGGAACTCACAGGTGAGTCGAGTCAAGGTTGAACAATGATGTGGGGATTAGACCCCGGGCAGCCTGGGCTCCAGATGGTGTGCTCTGGACCTACCAATATCTGCGAGTCTTGTTTCTTCCGGCTAAGGCTGGCAGAGAATGTCCACGTTCTGCTTTTGGCCTCTCTGTGACGCTCAACTCTAACAACTAACTTTTAGTGATCGTGTAATGTAAGCCAGACGCTCTGCAAAGCTCTCCCCTGCGTTTTCACGTTCCAACTTTGCTATTGCCCCCTTTAACAGATGAGCAAACTGAGGCACAGAAGGGCAGGATCCTCCCATGTCACTCTGAAGCCTGTCGGGATGGATATTCCCCATGGTTTAGACCGCTTCCTCCTAAAGACTCTTAGCCTGGACTCTGGTCTCCTTGTAAAAGGTGGTTTCTCCTCCTGGGCTGCCCCCCATCTGACAGCCCGCGGAGCAGAGCCAGCCCCTCAGGTTTACCCTGTTTCATTACACGGCCTTTGAGGACAAAATAAGTAAACTAGTAGGAGACCCCTACCCCTCTTTTATTGGATGAAGACATTCATTGATCCATAATTTTTTAAAATTAATTAATTAATTAATATTTTTGGCTGCGTTGGGTCTTTGTTGCTGCGCATGGGCTTTCTCTAGTTGTGGTGAGCGGGGGCTACTCTTCGTTGCGGTGCACGGGCTTCTCATTGCGGTGGCTTCTCTTGTTGCGGAGCACGGACTCTAGGCGTGCGGGCTTCAGTAGTTGTGGCATGTGGGCTCAGTAGTTGCTCGCGGGCTCTAGAGCGCAGGCTCAGTAGTTGTGGCACATGGGCTTAGTTGCCCCGTGGCATGTGGAATCTTTCCAGACCAGGGCTCGAACCCGTGTCCCCTGCACTGGCAGATGGATTCTTAACCACTGCGCCACCAAAGAAGCCCCCACTGATCCATAATTAAATGGACCACATTTTTTTTTTTCAGTTTGAATCTCACTTTTTTTCACTTTGAATCTCTCGGTCCCTAAGCAGGTCAGAGGTAACTGCTTCAGGAGACACTGGGATAGAAACATTCGCTTTGGCAGAAAATGATCAAAACACAGCAGTCACATTTATCAAGTGCCTGCTATGTGCGGGGCACTGGCATGATTTCTAGCTCTCACCATGACCTTGTGTGGTGGGAAGTGTTACCCATTTTACAGATGCGGACATAGAGGCAGAGACTTGCCCAGGGATCCGACCCCAGGCTTCTCAACTCACTCTGCCTTTTTCACGGGAAGTGTGTTAGGAGCAGTGAATCAGGAGTGCTTGATTTAAAATACTGCTACTCTTCCTGATGGGGTCAAGCTGTGGGTCACAGCATGGTGGCAGTAAGACTAAAGGTACAAGGAAGCACGGCGGCAGTATGCCACCACATGGACCTGGAGGATAGGGCATTGAGCCAAAGAAGATGGTTCTCCAGGCTTAAAACCTATTGGAACAAGTTTCAGACTTGCTGGGACCCGTGACCCCTTTCTTCCTTCCAATTTCTCCCATTTGGAATGAGAATATCTATTCTATGTTCATCCCGCCATCGCGTTTTGGAAGCAGAGACATCGCCTGATTTCATAGGTCCACAGCTGGAGAGGAATTTTGCCCCGGGATGAATCACACCTGAGGTTTTTTTTTCCTCCTGCCTCCTGAGCCCTTCGACTGATTAGACACGGCCCACCCACACAATGGAAGGCAATCTGCCTTACTCAAAGTCCATGAATTTAAATGTAAGTCCCATCTAAAAAAACACCCTCAACAGAAACATCTAGAATTATGTTTGACCACATAGCTGGGTACCATGGGCCAGGCAAGTGAATACATAAAATTAATGATCACATCTCCCCATCTCAAGTTCCTTAACTTAATCCTATCTGCAAAATCCCTTTTGCCATGTGAGGGAACATTCAGGGGTTCCTGGAATTAGAATCTGGATATCTTTGGGGGTCATCATTCAGCCAGTGACACCTAGGAAGTCGGGTACTGTTACTACACACTCCTCGTTTTACAGAAGTAGGAAATGGAGGCCCAGAGGGGTGAAAGGATTTGCCCAAGGTTACCCTGTGGGAATGTGACAACACCAGGCAGAGCCCATGTGCTCAGGCAGGAAGAAGGGCTGGTATTCCAGGGTGACCAACTACCCAGATTGGCCCCAGAAACCTGGAACAAATTGGTCCCCCTACCTGGCTCATGGGCATAGTGTGGTACAGGGGCAGGCAGAGATGGCTCTCACTGCTGTGTGACCTCAGGGATGTGGCTGTCCCTCTCTGGGCAGTCTTTCCCCTGTAGGGTGGGCTCTGTGATGGGCTGCATGGGGGAAATGCAGGCAGAGCGGGGACCCTCAGCAGAACTCTGCCAGGAGATGTCATCGAGGAGAACACATGTTTGAGGCAGCTTCTCTGGCTGCCCCAGACCCCCTGTCCTCAAAGTCTGGAGCTTTGGATCCTCAGAGCCATGAGCCCTCCTGAGTGCTCAGGGCAGCAAAGCCCTCCCAGGGCTGACTTTGTGCCTGGCATCCCCTGGGCACTTTACAGGAATCATCTTGTTTAATCCTTGCATGCCCCTTCTGTGGGAGGCTCACTACCTGTATTTAGTAGATGAGGAATTGGAGGCACAGAGAAGCTAAGCAACTAGTTCAAGGACACACAGCAACTGACTTCATGATGGCGCCCACACACGTCTCTGGCCCACAACCACACTGCTTTCCCTGCAGGACTTGGAGCAGAGCAACCCCCTTTCCTGACATTCCACCCAGGAGGCATGACCTCTGACATTTCTACAGTCATAGTGCTGGGCACAGCCCAGACCATGTGCCCATTTCTGCATGCATGGAAACTTACAGGATGTGTCTTCTGTGGCACTGCCAAGCAAGTCCATCCCCGTCTCTTCCGAGAGTGGCCTGCAGACCCAGCCGGGAGCGGACATCAGCCACCAGGCCCCACAAGTCCAGCCACAGGAGCGTGGAGTTCAGACAAAATGACACCAACAAAATCTGTTTAGCTTTGAGAAACCGTTGGAACAAAATACATCTGCTCGCGAGCACAGAAAATCATAAACAATCAGCGCTGGAGGGCTCCCATTGGATCATCTAATAAATATTAAGCCTTTTTTTGGGGGGGTGGGGACGGGGAAAGCTGAGGCCCAGTGAGAAGAAGGGTCTCATCTATATTATATTTGGAATATAAGCAGCATTCTTCATGGGCTGACCCCGCAGGGTTTTGTCTCCGATGAATTGTTGCTATTAACACAGCCAGAAGTTGTCCAATGGACATAGCAGACAACAGAAAGAGCTCTCTGTGGCCAATGCTGGACTGGTCTGACCAACAAAATATATCATGAAATATTGGATTGTGAGCCAGTGTTTAAAATAAAATGTCCATGAGTCCATACAGATATAAATAAATGATTGAATAAATAAATACAGGGAGAAGAGACAAATTTTTCCTGCAGAGAAGAATTTCATATAATGTCTGTAGATATTCTGCCCTCAAGGAGATGGAAAGTAACACTCTTCTCTGTAAGTGTGGGCTGGGCACAGTGACTTCCTTCCAAAGAGGACAGTATGGGAATGGGGGAGGTGTGACTTTACAGTGGAGACACCCAACCAGCATGAACTCAGCCAGGGGACTGAGGTCAACACCAGCAGAGATGAGTCATGTTGATGGCAGCCACCCTGAGATGAAGGATGAGACGGCCCTTCACAGGTGGTCCTCCTCCCAGCACCCAGCGTCCCAGTGTAACCATGAGAAAAACACCAGACAAGTTCCTACTGAGGGAGATTCTACAAAATCTCTGGCCACAGTCCTCCTCAAACCCGTCAAGAGCATCGAGAACAAGGAAAGTCTGAGAAACTGTCACAGCCCAGAGGAGCCTGAGGAGACATGATGCCTGAATGTGACGTGGGAACTTGGGTGGGATCCTAGGAAAGAAACAGGGTATCAGGAGAAAAGGACTATGGAAATCTGAATAAATTCTGGACTTCAGTTAACAACAGTGTATCAATATCAGTCTATTAATTGTAACAAATGTATCAGCCTAATGTAAAATGTTAATTTAGGAGAAGCTGAGTGTGTGGGGAGGTGTATGGAAATTTTCTGTAATATTCTTGCAACTTTTCTGTAAACCTAAATCTTCTAAAAAGTAAATTTTTTTAAAAAAAGAAAGGCAGCCAGCTATACATTTGTGCCCCTTTAATGCTTAGTGGAGCACGAATTTGCAAAATAAAACCTGTTTCTCTGGCCATGCCCAGACTGTTTTTTTTTTGGACCACAGCTCATGCCGCCTGACTTTGACCCACGTGCTCTGGCTCCTTTGCTCCCTAGGGAAATAATTTTTCAGAGTGCATGGGGCTGTCAGAGGCTCTAGCTGCAGGGTGTGCTGGCTCAGGGAAGCACTGCAGCGTTAATTCATCTCTGCAACTCAGCAGTGCCAGCTCAGCTGGAATGGGAGCTGGTTAGATGGGGAAGGACAGTAGAATGCTTTTTCTTTTCCTTTAACAAAACCATTCATTCCATCACCTCTGTTCCTTGTAGGGCATGAGCTGGCACCCTCTGTAGGGTGAGATCTATCCATGCTTCTTCCTCCGCACCCGCCACCCCGCCCATCTTTCTCCCATTCACCATGCTTCGAATGTTCTTTGAGTAACCACTACCTTCCAGGTGCATTGGAGGTCTTGGAGGGTCTTGGAGGTAAAGAATGAATCAGATGTTGCCCTGCTCTCATAGAGGTCGAAAGTCAAAATAGAGCAGAGGTCCAAAGGAAATGAAGGGCTTCCCTGGTGGTGCAGTGGTTAAGAATCCTCCTGCCAATGCAGGGGACACGGGTTCAAGCCCTGGTCTGGGAGGATCCCACATGCCGCAGAACAACTAAGCCCGTGTGCCACAACTACTGAAGCCCGGTCGCCTAGATCCTGTGCTCTGCAACAAGAGAAGCCACCACAATGAGAGGCCCACGCACCACAACAAAGAGTAGCCCCCTCTCGCTGCAACTGGAAAAAGCCTGCACACAGCAACGAAGACCCAACACAGACATAAATAAATTAATAAATTTATTTTTTAAAAATGACAAAGGAAATGAAGACACATATCCATGCAAAAGCTCATACCTGAATGCTCACAGCAGCATGATCACATTGGAAACAACCCAAATGTCTACCAAGTGATGAACGGATAAACAAAACATGGTCCATCGTACAATGGAATATTATTCAGCCATGAAAAGGAGTGAAGCGCTGACATCTGCTACAATGTGGATGGACCTTGAGAACATGATGCTCAGTGAGAGAAGCCAGACACAAAAGGCTACATAATGTATGATTCCATTTATATGAAACATCCAAAACAGGCAAATCCACAGAGACAGGTGGTGCATTTGTGGTTGCCACGGGGATAGGGTTTCATTTCGGGGTGATGGAACGTTTTACAACTAGATAGAGGTGACGGCTGTACAACATGTGAGCTGTTCATTTAAAATGGTTATTTTGGGACTTCCCTGGTGGTCCAGTGGCTAAGACTCCACGTTCCCGATGCAGGGGGCCCGGGTTCCATCCTTGGTCAGGGAACTAGATCCCACATGCCTCAACTAAAGATCCCACATGCCACAACTAAGACCTGGTGCAGCCAAATAAATAAATAAATAATTTAAAAAATTAGGGCCCAGGGCTTCCCTGGTGACGCAGTGGTTGAGAGTCCGCCTGCCGATGCAGGGGACATGGGTTCGTGCCCCAGTCCGGGAAGGTCCCATATGCCACGGAGCGGCTAGGCCCGTAAGCCATGGCCGCTGAGCCTGCGCGTCCGGAGGCTGTGCTCCGCAACAGGAGAGGCCACAACAGTGAGAGGCCCGCGTACCGCAAAAAAAAAAAAAAAAAAAAAATTAGGGCCCACCCTAAAATGGCTATTTTGGGGACGTCCCTGGCGGTCGAGTGGTTAAGATTCCGTGCTTCCAATGCAGGGGGCACAGGTTCGATCCCTGCTTGGGTAACTAAGATCTCACATGCCCACCGCACGGCCAAAAATAAAATAAAATGAAATAAAATGGTTCTTTTTATGTTATGTAAATTTCACCTCCATTTAAAAAAGAAAAAAAGCAAGCTTCAGATTAAGTCAGAAGGTTTTAAAGAGGGATCTTTTTTTCAGTTTGAGACTGAAGACCACTCACATGCCCATTTCGTGTACACGTTGCTCTGGTCCCTCTGGTCCGTAGCTGACACCCCTGCTCTCAACATGGGGAGGGCAGCTGGTAACTCACAAATAAGTCCGGGATCCGGGAGTACAGGAGGCACACCACCTACTTGCAAGGTTACCCAAAATCATGCTCTGAAATTGCAGGCTGACAGCTGATGCACCACCCCTAGTTTTATCCTGCCCACACAGCATTTCACAACATTTTAAATTTGCTGTCAAATCAGAGATACGTCTAGATATCAGTCTTTTCTTGAATCAGATCTGCGCTTCGTGCATGGTAACCGCCACCAGGAGCTGACTGTCCGCCACCCCTGCTCACCTGGGTGTCAGGATTTCCTTCCGGCTCCTTCCCCTCATTTACTCTGCCTTCCCTGTTTCCATCAGTCTGAGGCTGTAATCCCTGTTGTTCTAGAATCAACTAGAACCGTACTGTACCCCCACGGACAGGGCACTCACTCTGTTGGAATGTTGACGGCATCATCATCTTGTTTCCTCCTCACAGTATCCCTATGAGGCAGGTAGCAGCCCATTTCACAGAGGAGGAAACGGAGGCTAAACCAGATGCCCAAGGGCAGAGCGAACCACTCACAGAGGTAGAGCTGAATCCGGTCATTGCCCTCTACTGCCCCCTTGTGTCCAGTCGGCTCATGTGAACAAACCCCACAGGTCCACAGGGCTGCAGCTTTCAAGGTCAGGTGAGACCTGGTTATTTCCACAAGCCCCAGGAAGGCCTCAGCTAATGCAGAGCTGAAGCCCCTTCACGAACTCAAAGTGGATCCAGAGGGCTCCCTGCAGCACTGGCTTTCAGTCTGTGCTGGGAAACCCATGTAAAAAGTGGGGTTCCCCCTAATCCACCAGGTGTACAGTGTGGCTTTATTCTTCTGGTGTGGGTTGACTTGCATCCCCCCCAAAACATAATTCAGGTGTTAACTCCCAGAACCTGGGAATGTGACCTGTTTGGAAATAAGGTTGTTGTAGACAGCATTAAGTTGAGATGACATCATACTGGAGCAAGGTGGGCCCTACAGCCAATCAGTGGTATGATTGTAAGAAGAGGCAAGTTTGGACACAGAGACACAGAGGAGAAGGCTGTGTGAAGATGGAGGCAGATTCAGATCAAAACTACAATGAGGGGGGCTTCCCTGGTGGCGCAGTGGTTGAGAGTCTGCCTGCCGATGCAGGGGACACGGGTTCGTGCCCCGGTCCGGGAAGATCCCACATGCCGCGGAGCGGCTGGGCCCGTGAGCCATGGCCGCTGAGCCTGCGCATCCGGAGCCTGTGCTCCGCAACGGGAGAGGCCACAACAGTGAGAGGCCCGCCTACCGCAACAAACAAACAAACAAACAAAAAAAACTATAATGAGGGGCTTCCCTGGGGCGCAGTGGTTAAGAATCCGCCTGCCAATTCAGGGCACACGGGTTCGAGCGCTGGCCCGGGAAGATCCCACATGCCGCGAAGCAACTAAGCCCGTGCACCACAACTACTGAGCCTGTGCTCTAGAGCCCGCGTGCCACAACTACTGAAGCCCACGTGCCACAACTACTGAAGCCCACGTGCCTGGAGCCCATGTTCTGCAACAAGAGAAGCCACCACAATAAGAAGCCCGCGCACCGCAACGAAGAGTAGCCCCCACTCGCTGCAACTAGAGAAAGCCCGCACACAGCAACGAAGACCCAACTCAGCCAAAAATAAAAACAAACAAATAAATAAATTTATTAAAAAAAAAGAACTACAATGAGGTATCACCTCATATCGGGCAGAATGGCCATCATCAAAAAATCTACAAACAATAAATGCTGGAGAGAGTGTGGAGAAAAGGGAACCCTCCTACACTGTTGGTGGGAATGTAAATTTGTACAGCCACTATGGAGAACAGTATGGAGGTTCCTCAAAAAACTAAAAAGAGAGCTACCATATGATCCAGCAATCCCACTCCTGGGCGTATATCCGGAGAAAACCATAGTTCGAAAAGATACATACACCCCAATGTTCACTGCAGCACTATTTAAAATAGCCAGGACATGGAAGCAACCTAAATGTCCATCAACAGAGGGATGGATGGATAAATAAATAAATCTCATATATGTAATGGAATACTACTCAGCCATAAAAAAGAACAAAATAATGCCATTAGCAGCAACATGGATGGACCTAGAGATTGTCATACTGAGGGAAGTAAGTCAGGCAGAGAAAGACAAACACATGATATCGCTTATATGTGGAATCTACAAAAAGCGTACAAATGAACTTATTTACAAAACAGAAATAGAGTTACAGATGTAGAAAATAAACTTATGGTTACCAGGGGGTCGGGGGGAGGGATAAACTGGGAGACTGGGATTGACATATACATACTACTATATACAGAAGAGATAGCTAATAAGGACCTACTATACAGCACAGGGAACTCTACTGAATACTCTTTAATGGCCTGTATGGGAAAAGAATCTAAAAAAGAATGCAGGACCTCCCTGGTGGTGCAGAGGTTAAGAATCCGCCTGCCAATGCAGGGGACACAGGCTCGAGCCCTGGTCTGGGAAGCCCACATGCCACAGAGCAACTAAGCCCATGCATCACAACTACTGAGCCTGCGCTCTAGAGCCTGCGAGCCACAACTACTGAGCTCATGCACCGCAACTACTGAGCCTGTGTGCTGCAAAAACTGAAGTCCGCATGCCTAGAGCCGTGTTCCACAACACGAGAAGCCACCGCAATGAGAAGCCCGCGCACTGCAATGGAGAGTAGCCCCCACTTGCTGCAACTAGAGAAAGCCTGAATGCAGCAATGAAGACCCAACGCAGCCAAAAAAAAGAAAAAGAGTGGATATATGTATATGTATAACAGATTCACTCTGCTGTACACCTGAAACTAACACACATTGTAAATCAACTGTGCTCCAATAAAAATTTTAAAAAGTAAAAATAAAAAAACACAAGCTTAAAAAATAAAAAGATGGAGGAGGGCAGAGATTGGAGTGATGCATCTACAAGCCAAGGCAGGCCGAGGATTGCCGGCCACCATCTGAAGCTGGAGGAGGCTGGAAGCATCCTTTCCTAGAGCCGTCATAGGGAGTATGGCCCTGCTGACACCTTGATTTTGGATTTTTAGCCTCCAGAACTGTGAGAGGAAACATTTCTTATGTTTTAAGCAAGTTCTTGGTACTTTGTTATGGCAGCTCCGGGAAACTCACACGCCCTCTCAGCGTGAAATCCAAATTTCTCTCCTACCGCATCCCCTACCATGCCAAGGTCCTCTCTGCCCCAGTGCCTTTGCACATCCCACCCCCTCTGCCTAGAGGGCCACTTCCTGCTTTCTTTGACTGGTGAACTTGCTCAGCCTCTCAGGCTAGGTCAGCGTCCTCCAGGAGGCCCCATCTGAATCTGACATCCACCCCACTCCTGCATCCTGCCTCAGAAGCCTCCTTTAGCACTGAATCTGTGGTACTGTGTGCTAATTGCTTGTTTCCTGGGCCAACTGTGAGCCCTTGAAGGGGAGGAAGTGCCTCTTCCTCTCTTGCTTTGGTGAGTCACGTGCCTGGACCTGGGAGAAGCAGCCCTCAGCAAGGGTTTTGAAGGAAGGAGCAAGTGAGGGCACATTATGTAAGTGGCGGGGAAAGGCCAAAATCTAGAAACACCTGTCACCCGGAATCAGCTGTTATTGCAATAGTTCTGGCTTCAGAGGTGGCTCCTGGACCGAATTCCACTCTCAGATCCTAGCGTCTGGCTTAATGTTACTCACAGTGTGAAAGAAGGGAATTGGGAATAAACTGTGGGCCTCAGGACCTTTGAACATGCCTCCTGCTTCCCAACTGGTGCCCCAGGGCTTTGACGGCATTAAGATCGGCTGTGCTGCCTCAGTCTCCCACCCAGGGCTTTCCAGCCTCTGTTTCTGTTGACGGCGGCCACCTCTGGTGCAGGGTAACAGCAAAAACTCTTTCTGGGCATAAGTAGGCTTTTCGAGGGCTCAATGCAGGGCCAGCAGCACTGGGGCTTATCACAGGACTCCTGCAGAGCTAAGTCGGGAGAACCAGAGAGGGAACTGCTGAAAGGCATTCAAGAATTATCCATTGGCAACGTTGGTGGTTTCAGATACTCAGATAAATCTGCCCCTTTTCCTTCTCTGCAATTTCCAACACCTCTGTCCATTCATCTTGCTCTGGTCTCCCCCAGCACCATCACCTCTTGGTTGGGAAACTAAGATCCCACATGCTCGTGGCACAGAATAAAATAAAATAAAATGGTTATTTTTATGTTATGTAAATTTCACCTCCATTTAAAAAAGAAAAAAAAGCAAGCTTCAGATTAAGTCAGAAGGTTTTAAAAAGGCATCTTTTTTTCAGATTGAGACTGAAGACAACTTACATGCCCATTTTGTGTACACGTGCAGCATGGCCAAAAAAACAAAAGGTTGGGGCCCTGATCCCCTAGGACTGTGACCTTACGAGAAGAGGGAGAGCCACGAGAAAGCTCCCCCAGCACATGCAAGCACAGAGGAAAGACCACGTGAGGATGCAGTGAGAAGGCCAGGAAGAGAGCCCTCACCAGAAGCCAACCCTGCTGGCACCTCGATCTCAGACATCCAGCTTCTGGAGCTGTGAGAGAATAAATGTCTGCTGTTGAAGCTGCCCAGGGTGTGGTATCCTGCTATGATAGCCCGGCATCGCTGGAGCACAGGAAAGAGAATGGCGGAGTTGAGGAAGGCAGAAGATGCTAAGGCTGCTCAGAGCCTGCCATCACTTCCTGGCCTAAACCCACGGCTCCTGCATGAGGGACTGCTGAGCTGGGCAACAGGAAATCACCTCTGTGCGTGTGTTGGGCTGGGGAAGGGACATTGCCTGGCCTGCCCTGTGCAGGGGTGGGCAGATACAAACAGATTGAGCATAGATAGAGAGACAGACAGACACAGGGAGAGACAGGGCAGAAGAGAAAGACCGGGGTTGGGGGAGAGAATGATAAAGCAAAGGAAGTAAAATCTTAACAATCAGCAAATCTGGGTAAGAGTTTACAGATATTCCTTATACCATTCTTATAGTTTTTTTTTCTAAGCTTGGGACTATGTCAGAATAAAAAGTTCCAGGGGGAGGGATAAATTGAGAGATTGGGGGCTTCCCTGGTGGCGCAGTGGTTGAGAGTCCGCCAGCCGATGCAGGGGACATGGGTTCGTGCCCCGGTCTGGGAAGATCCCACATGCCGCGGAGCGGCTGGGCCCGTGAGCCATGGCCGCTGAGCCTGCACGTCCGGAACCTGTGCTCCGCAACGGGAGAGGCCACAACAGTGAGAGGCCCGCGTACCGAAAAAAAAAAAAAAAATTGAGAGATTGGGATGGACACATACACACTACTATATATAAAATAGATAAATAATAAGAACGTACTGTGTAGCATAGGGAACGCTATTCAATACTCTTTAATGATCTATATGGGAACAGAATCTAAAAAAGAGTGGAAGGGATTTCCCTGGTGGCACAATGGTTAAGAATCCTCCTGCCAATGCAGGGGACACGGGTTCCATCCCTGGTCCGGGAAGATCCCACATGCCACGGAGCAACTAAGCCCGTGTGCCACAACTACTGAGCCCCCGTGCCGCAACTATTGAAGCCCGTGCGCCTAGAGCCCGTGCTCCGCAACAAGAGAAGCCACCGGCAATGAGAAGCCCATGCACTGCAACGAAGACCCAATGCAGCCAAAAATAAAATAAATAAAAAAGAGTGGATATATGTATCTGTATAACTGACTCACTTTGCTGTACAGTAGAAACTAACACAACATTCTAAATCACCTACACTCCAATTAAAAAAAAAAAGGAAAAAAAAGAATAAAAAGTTACAAGCAAAACCCACGACCACTTGGTTATAGAAGGCAGAGCAGGCTGAGACACCATTCAGACATCTAACCCTGTACCTGCCTCTCCTTAGCTGTGAGACCCGGGCCAAGCCCTTTCCCACCCTGGTCCTCAGTTTCCCCACCCAACCTTTCTTCAGTCCCTCAATCTGCTTCCGCTGGCTTCAGGGCCTTTGCACGTGCTGCTCTCTCTGCTTGGAATGCTTGACCCCTACCCCCAGCCTCTTTCCCCTGTTCATACCTCTTCATCCTTCAGAGCTCAGGGTCAGCACCTCCCCCAATGTCCCCAACCCAGTCAGACCCCACCTGGCGCTCTCCAGGTGCCAAGAACCCAGCTGCAATTTTTCATTGGTCTGTGAGGTTATAAGGGACCGCCTGTCTCTGCGCCAGACTGTGAACACCCCACAAGGGCGGCTCTCCTGTTCTCCACGTGTCCCCAGCATCTCACCCAGGGCCTGGCATACAGTCGGTGCATATCACTAGAATGAATGAATGTGGAAGCAAGGCAGGTAGATGGATCGTCTCCAGGCTGCCCTCTCTCAGCCAGGGTCCACAGGTACCTGCAGAAGAGCAGGAGGTGCAGGAAGACGCCGCAAGGCAATGGCAGCAGGAGGGGGCTGTGGGCACAGGACGAGCACCCGGACACACTCGGGGCAGCTCGAGGATCCCACCCAGGAAGGGATCACTGATCTCGAAGGAATAGAATTGTGGGTTGTCTGGCATCAGACAGAGGTGCTTATGTTGAGCTGCAGCTGGACGCTGTATAAGAAGCTGTACTCATTTCTCCCAGAACGAGGAGGACACAGCCTTGACAAAGGCATGTCCCTGACCCCAGGGCTGCACAGCCAGGCCACTATCCTGCAAACACTGAACTACTGAAAAGGGAGAGGAACCCTCTGCAGCTGGGGAAACTCACTTGAAATTCACATTTGCAGCTGCAGTCAGCTCCACTTTGTCTCAACAAGGCTTGGGAGAGGAGGGTCTCTTTTATGGGGGAATGGGAAAAAGGAACCAGAGTGAACAAGGTACAGGCTGATAAGAATGAGGCTGAGGGCAGCAAGTCCCTTGGGCAGCCCTCTGCATCTAGTACAGCCTGGCTCAGCTGCCTCGCAACTCATACCTCATCGACTTCTCGCGACAACTTCGTGAGCCAGGAATGATTGTCCCTATTTTACAGATAGGAAAACTGAGGCACAAAGATGCTCGAAGAGCTGCCCAAGGTGGGCAAGCGAGCCCACTGGAGAATTGGAATCTGAACCCACGGCTGTCCGGTTCCACAGCTCGTACCCTCTTGGTTCCGCTGTGTTGCTTGAAATAAAATTAGAGTGAGCAAGGTGAGTCCTGTGCTGTCATCAGAGAATTTTTTTTATGTCCAGGAAGGGTTGGGGTTTGCCACCCGGGCAGGCAGGGTTGAATCAGAAGGTTCTCAAAGTCCAGACCGAGGGACGCTTTGGTCTCGGACAGGGGCCAGGGTTCACGGGACCACAGGGTAAATGATGCTGACACTGGTTGGAGATGCCTCCAAACCCCGGGTGTTTGATGCTGGAAGGAACCCACAGAGATCATCCCATCTGTTTCCACCTTTTCCATGGGAGGAAACAGATCTCCCATGCTGGGAACGAGGGACAGCTCCCCAAGGTGGCTCTTGTCCATTCTGGAGCATTCCTAGCCATATCAGGAGCCCCTGATAAAAACAGTCCTTAATTCGCCCAAATTGCCAGGTCCAGGTGTCATCAGACCCCTTTCTACAAGTCCAGGCATCAGCACTCCTTGTACTGAGTTAAAGAGAAATACTTATAAGAGGGAATGTAGAACGAAGAACATTTTAACAGTGAAAGAACAGGAGGTCGGCTCCAATGAAGTCACCGTCTCTTTCCCGAAATACTTGTCTTCCTGAAGACAACGGTACTGTGCAGACAAGAGATTCTCGGCTATTCTGAGGTGGGGATCTATCACTTTATTTTTTATTTTTAAATTTTATTTATTTTTGGCTGCGTTGCTGCGCGCGGGCTTTCTCTAGTTGTGGCCAGCGGGGGCTACTCTTTGTTGCGATGCACGGGCTTCTCATTGCGGTGGCTTCTCTTGTTGTGGAGCATGGGCTCTAGGCACATGGGCTTCAGTGGTTGCAGTACGTGGGCTCAGTAGTTGGAGCTCGTGGGCTCTAGAGCACTGGCTCAGTAGTTGTGGCACTAGTTGCTCCACGGCATGTGGGATCTTCCCGGACCAGGGATCGAACTTGTGTCCTTGGCATTGGCAGGCGGATTCTTAACCACCGCACCACCAGGGAAGTCCCCATCTATCGCTTTAAGAATCATGAGGATGTGCGTGAAACACTGACACTGAAAATGACTAGACTGGAGAGAGGACTAAAGATTCTCAAATGAGGGGGTGATGCCCTTGACATCACAGCTTCTCCTGGGACAGGTGGACAGGAAGCTCCAGACCTCCCCCATCAGCCCATTTTGCTTTTGAATGGGCCGGCTGGCCGTACAAAGCATGCACAGATTGGATCATTTGAGTCCAAAGAGTCCACTTTAGACTCAAACCTGCATCCCTTTCATGCCTGTCCATCACCCTTGTTCTGCCCTGAGCACCCTCACCAACTGAGATCCTTTCCAAATTCTCCTTTCCAGGGTGAATATGCCCAGTCCCTTTGACTCTTCCTTCCTGGATGGTTATGCAACTAACTCTTGGGCATCATCTCCTGTGCGTAAACTCCTTGCATTAAAGTGGGAGGGAGAGGGAATTCCCTGGCGATCCAGTGGTTAGGACTCTGCACTTTCACTGCCATGGGTACGGGTTCGATCCCTGGTTGGGGAACTAAGATCCTAAGATCCTGCAAGCTGGCCAAAAAAAAAAAAAAAAAAGTGGGAGGGAGATGAGCAGTTGCATCCAGCCGACGAATTAAGGGGAGCCTGTGCTGACTATATTTTCTCTTACCCAACGCCTCGCCAGAGGAGAATCCAGAGAGATAAGTATCTCAGCAGTGGGCACGCACAGCTTGCTTCCTACAATTTTGAATTCGTACCAATGACCGTCATCCATTCACCCAATATCCACTGAGCATCAGCCGTATACCTGTGATCAAACCAAAGGCCCCTGCTCTCGTGGGTTCCATGGTGGGGAACAGACTGTAAACAAGTATGTGAAATACTCAGCATATTCAATCGTATGAAGCCCGGGCGCCTAGAGCCCATGCTCTGCAACAAGAGAAGCCACCGCGATGAGAAGCCCGCACACCACAACGAAGAGCAGTCCCGGCTCGCCGCAACCAGAGAAAGTCTGTGCACAGCAACGAGGACCCAACGCAGCCAAAAATAAATAAATAAAAAATAAAAACAACAACAACACGACACGTATGTATTTTCTTACGAATCTAGAAAAGAAGTAAGTCTGAAATCAGTTTCACCGGCAGGGCTGGTTCCTCCTGGAGGCTCTGGGGGAGAATCTGTTTCCGTGCCTTTTTTTTTTTTTTTTTTTTGCAGTATGTGGGCCTCTCACTGTTGTGGCCTCTCCCGTTGTGGAGCACAGGGTCCGGACGCGCAGGCTCAGCGGCCATGGCCCACAGGTCCAGCCGCTCCGCGGCATCTTCCCGGACCAGGGCACGAACCCACGTCCCCTGCACTGGCAGGCAGACTCTCAACCACTGCGCCACCAGGGAAGCCCCCGTGCCTTTTGTTTTGTTTTGGCTGCGCCGGGTCCTAGTTGCAGCACGCGGGATCTTCATTCACGTGCGGGATCTTTAGCTGTGGCATGAGGGATCTAGTTCCCTGAACAGGAATAGAACCCGGGTCCCCTGCATTAGGAAGACAGAGTCTTAACCACTGAACTGCCAGAGAAGTCCCTGCCCCAGGGCTTTTAAGGGGTATGACAGGGTCCCTCTGGCTGCTGTAGGTAAAAACACGTTGTTACCTGAATTCATGGGAACCCAGGTAAGAATATTGTAACCGCCCATGAGATGGTTTTAGAAGAATGTTTAGAATTCTTATGATAGTGTGGGAATGGGAGCTATTTTGGCACTTTGGGCAGGGATGGGCGGGGTAGGGAGGTGGGAAATCAATCTTAAATAATTCAGCAAATATCAATTATGCTCTTGGCCCAGTCAACTGGGGTGCCTCTGCCTCACACCTGGGAGCAGCGTCGGGCCCACTCCTTCCACGTCTGACACGCACACCTAGGGAGCTGTACCTGGGCAGAGTTTCGTCCTGCCATTCTTCCTTCACGTCCACGTTTTCCATCCGGAGTGTGGCTTCAGTGGTCCCCATGGGAGTTGGGAAGAAAGGACCGACTTGAAGCAAGGATGAATCCTGAAGGAGGGCAGTGGATGGAGGTTTTACTGGACAATCATAATGACAATTCCCCGCTCACACACAGAACTTCAGAGATGGATCTGCAAAGAGCTCCTGTGTCCATTGTCTTATTGAATCATTGCCCAGCCCCATGAGGCTTCTCCATTTCACCAGTGAGAAAACAGAGGCATAGAAAGCTGAACACCCATGTGGGTCTGGAGTTTGAAACCAAAGGAGGGGCTGAGCCTCCAGCTAAAAGCACCCCCCCCCTTTGAAGCTCTGAAATCCATCCTCTGCAAGGTTCACCATCCCTCCCTTACCTTGGACTTCAACTAGGAAGCAATAAATCCAATTAAAGTCATTTACACTAAATGACATTTAGTCATTTACACTAAATGACGTTTAGTCATTTAGTGTTAATGACTGATATAATTAAGCTTCCTTGCTGGGATTGACATTCAGACAAGACCTGGTTAACGCCAACCCACCTCTATCTGCTGCAGCCCACCTGTCCTGCCCCTCTGTCCCCTCCCCTCCCCCAACGAAGAAGCAAGTCCTGACAACTGACCCTAGGACTGAAAAAGGAAGTGGGGAAAGTGCCTGGGGCTGGAAATCAGGATCATCATTTGTACCAACCACAAAATGCCAGGAACCAGCTGGGGGCAAGGATGGGGTGGAGGCAGCACTCTAGGTGGGGCTTGAGTGCTGGGCTGTCTGGGAGTGTGGTGAGAACTGCCGAGTGGGACTGAATTTGGGTCTATCCTGGGGCATGGCAGACTTCCGCTGTCTCAGTTTCCCTGCCTGTGAATGAAAGAATTGGTCTAGAAAGGATCCCCCAGGATCTTATGACTCAACTAATAGTGCAGGTTCTGAGCTTTTAAACCAGTGGTTCTCAACGGGCAGTGATTCTGCCTTCCCCCACCAGACATCTGGCAATGTTTGGAGGCATTTTGGGTTGTCACAAGTGCGGGGGTGGGGGTGGGGGGGGGGCGGTGTGCTACTGACATCAAGTGGGTGGAGACCAGGGATGCTGCTCAGTGCCCTACAGTGCCCCAGATGGTACCCCATGACCAAGAATGATCCGGCCCCAAATGTCCATAGATCTGAGATTGAGAAGTTGTCAACCTCACTTGCCAGCACCTAAGGTCCCGCCTCCAGCCCCTCCCCCCTCCCCACTCACTGCGGCTGCCCCTCTAGAGCCGATGGGTGGCTCTTAGTTTGGGTGTGTCTTCCAGAGCCCCTCGTTGGACCTAAGCCCCTGTGGATGGAGGGTCTGCATTTGGGATTGGGGCTCAGAGGGAGCCGGAGACAGGTGAGGGCCAGGCAGGGGGGACGGGATGTCTGAAATTCGACCCTCCCCCACTTCAGTGAGAGTTTCTCACTCCATTCTTGTCACTGCCCTGAATGTCGTCATTCATTCATGGAGGAGGGACAGTAAGACGCAGTACGGAAAAGAGAGAGAGAGAGATGTCTTCCTGATGCTGTGGGCAGCAACTGCCCAGGAACTTACTGCAAGCGAAAGTTCCCATCAATGGAAATTCATTTCCTTTCTGAAGGGAGTGGTCTTTGCGTCTGTTTTCCTTATCCTGAGCTGGGTGTGACCTCAACCCCCAGAAAGGACCACCCACCTCCACCCCACCCACAGCTGAGACTGGGGACACACACGTTGGCCCAACGATCCTCTAAATGAGGGGTGTGGGTGGGTGACCGGAGGGCCCCGGACGCTCCCGCCCCCTGATCCCGACTTCACGTTCGAGGACGGCAAATAAGGCAGCGAGGGGGAGCTGAGAAGCGTGCCTTCCCGCTGTGGTGCTGAATTATCAGCACATCACATACAAGTTCAGGCAGAGGAGGAGGAATCTCTGTCTTCAACCGTTTCCCTTCCTCCCCACCCCACAGGCAAGCTTTTACGTACACATCTATCAAATCCTTTTCCAAATCCGCTCACGGCGTTATAAATAGGAAATGCACAGAGGTGGGACGTGTACATTTCGGTCTCTCAGGAGGCGTCCCAGAGAGGGGCTGAGGGTTTGAGCTGCCTAATCTCTAAGCACGTCCCGGAAATGGTGCAATCCTCTGCCATCCAGGTGAATGGTGGGCATGGGAGGTGAACTGTGGGGGTGTGTGTGGGGCGGATGCTTTTCTCCGCGTGGGGTAAAATGGAGCTGGTAGCATCCCAAGAATCACAAGACCCTGGTTCTCTGCTCCCACCCGCCCCATCTGCCAGAAGGGGGTTTGTAGCAGCGGATACCTGCGGACAATCTTCCTCGGCAGGGCGGGGAGAAAGAAAGTGGATTCACCTCCGCGTGAGTCCCGGCTACCTCCGCGGCCTCTCCGGGTTACGCGCAAACAAAGAAGAGCCTTGGGCGGATGCAGCCGGGCATGCCTCGCCTTCAGAGCATCCGAGGAAGATGCACTCTGGCGCGGACTCCGCATCCAAGGAAGGTCACCCAGGGCAATGCGACGGGCGCGGATGGGCGCTTTTGTCCACGGGTGGGGAACAGCTTGCAGTCAGCGGTCGGCTCCCCCTCGCTCGGCTGCGGCTGCGTCCCTGGTCCTCGTGCCTCCGAGGTATTTTCTTCTTGCCAGCTCGCAGCTGGCGGAGGCTCGGCTTCCTTAAGACAGTTAATTATGCTGCTTTTGTGTGCAGGGTGGGTGGATGGGGGCAGGGCTGACCAAAAAGCACAGCCCCCTGCCAGAATCGGTGCTCTCCATTGGCTGAGAGGGGAGCATTTCCAAGAGCCTCACCAGGGGCAGAAGCGGAAATGATTTCCTGATGGCGCATCACAGATTTAAAAACAAAACAAGGAACAAATAAATAAGTGGCAGCGATGGCCTCATTCCTTAGATTAAGAGGGAGGGAGGAAATAATATCCTCATGGACCCATTTCATGGGTCCCTCAGCCGACCACTTACGATGAGCCATGGGCCGAAGATCGGGCTGGGTGCTGGGGAGACAGAACCTTCTCAGACACATTCGCTCGGGGCCTCCGAGGGAAAGGCGCCCCCTGCAGGTGTGCGTGCGTCAGCCCCGCCCTGGAAGACCATAGAATGGTATAGAGTTAAGAGTGCACCCTCTGAAATCAAACCATAAGTGGATCGGGACACTGGCTGGGGACTTGGTTGGGTAAGTGATCACACTTCCTGGACCTCAGTTTCCTCATCTGTGAAATGGAAACATTAGGGTACTGGCCTTTCGGCATTTAATGAAGTGATGCAGGGAGGGTGCTTGGCACAGTGCCGCAGCATGAGAAAAGTTCTATGCGTGTTTCTTGCTGTTGCTGTTTTTATTTTTAGACTGGTAGCAGGTTGAATGGTGCCCCCCCCACCAAAGATATGTCCATGTCCTAACCCCTGGAACTTGTGAATGTGACCTTATTTGGAAAAAAGGGTCTTTGCAGATGGAATTAAGTTAAGGATCTCCAGATGAGATCATCCTGGATTTAAGATGTGCTCTAAATCCCATGACAAGTGACTTCATAAGAGAAGAGAAGGGGGGGGGCACATCATGTGAGGTCAGGATGATGCATCGACAAGCCAAGGAATATGGAGGGTTGCCAGTGACCACCGGAAGCTGGAGAGGCACCAAATGGATTCTCCCTCACAGCCCCCAGGAGAAGCCAACCCTGCCAATACCTTGATTTCAGACTTCTGGCCTCCAAAACTGTGAGAGAGAAAAAAAAAAAAAAGCTATTGTTTTGAGCCACCTAGTTCGTGGTACTTTGTTATGGCAGGAAACTAATATCAATACATGATCCTAAGTAGGAATGGATGTCTGTTGTTACCTCCTGCCCCTCTTAATCACTGTGATGGTTTTCGCCTGTTCTGTGAACACATCAGGCTCATTCCCACCACAGGGCCTTTGCACAAGCTGCTCCCTCTGCCAGGTATGCTCTTCCCCCAGATGTTTGCATTATTCAGGTGTCAGCTCAGAAGTAATCTCCTCAAAGAGGCCTTTCCTAATCTCACCGCCTACCTTGCCTCTCACTCCATCATCTTCCATCCCATTATCTAGTCTGATTTGTTTTTCAGTTTTTAAAAAATTTTTTTTCTTTTTTCCTGTGGTAAAATACACATAATGTAAAGTTTACCATTTTAACCATTTGAAAGTGTATAGTTCAGTGACATTAAGTATGTTCAGTGTTGTACCACCATCAGCACTGTCTAGTTCCAGAACTTTTTCATCACCCCAAATGGAAACCCGTACCCATTAAGCAGTCTCTTACGTCTCCCTTCCCAGCCCCTGGCAACCACTAATCCACTTTCTGTCTCTGTGGATTTGCCTGTTCTGGATATTTCATATAAATGGAATAATCTACTATGCCATCTTTTGTGTCTAGCTTCTCTCACTGAGCATCATTTTTCAAGGATCATCCACATTGTGATGTGTGTCAGTGCTTCATTCATTTTTATGGCTGAATCATATATATCATTGTATGCATGTGCCACTTTTTGTTTATTCATTCACCAGTGGATAAACAAAAAATGTTTCTACATTGTGGCTGTTGTGAATAGTGCTGCTGTGAACATGGGTGTACATGGTTTTATTTGAATCCCTGTTTTCAGTTCTTTGGGGTATATACCTGGGAGTGGCAATGCTGCGTCATACACTAATTCTGTGTTTACGGTATTGAGGAACCTGATGAGTCTTTTTTCATAACACTTACCACTATTTGAGATTATTTACTTGTTTCTTTGTTTATTCTAGGACACACACACACACCCCCCATTGGAATAGAAATTTCAAAAGAGACTTGGTTGGTTTTGTACACTGTAATGTGCCAAGGCAGTAGCACGCGTCACAAAGGAGATGTTCGGGAAATGCAGGTAGAATGCACGGACGCTGGCTCCCCTTGTGGGTCTCAGACAACACTCTATTCACGTGGCTACCCCACTCACTGCATCAGGATCGGTCCCCCTCCAAGCCAAAGGCATAAAGGCAACCGCCCCACAGCAGAGAAGGAGAGCCCAGAGACTCCAGCACAAGATCTGGACTTTGCACCTCTTGGCTGGAGGACGTGGCGCTCTGGGAAGAGACACTGAGCGGGAAATCCAGGTTTGTTCTAGTACTGGGCACTGGGGTCCGAAACGTGAGGAAGACTTTTTGCTTTCGTAGAACTCCCTCTCGGAGAAGGAGATGGGCAAGGGAGTCTGGGCTGACATCTTTGGAGCAGAGTGGCTTGGGGGGCACATGGGGAGATTTCTCAGAGTGGGGCAGGGGTGGTGACCGTGTGGGTTGGGCGCTGAGGAGTGAGTAGGAGTTGGATGGATGAAGAAAGGGGAGAAAAGCATTTGGAACAGAAGGACATTTGTAAAGCAGTAGCTCTTCCTCCCTGAGAGCGCGCTGGGAGCTGTCCGTGGTGCTGCAGCCCGCCACCGAGCCGCTGCGTGGCTTGTCGTCTGGTTTATCGTTAATGGTGGTTATATATATTAATCGTTGGTTGTCGTCTGGTTTATCGTTAATGGTGGTTATATATATTAATATATACGCATAACATAAAGTTTGCCATTCTAATCATTTTTAAATGTAAAGTTCAGTGGCATTAATTCCATTCACAATGTGTAACCATCCCCACCATCCATCTCCAGAACTTTCTCATCTTCCCAAACCAAAACTCTGTCCCCATGAAACACTAACTCCCCAGCCCCATTCCCCGAGAATGTAAGTTTCTTGAGATCAGAGATGTTTCATTTTGTCATTGCTATATCTTTAATCCCTAGACCAGTGGTTCTCACCTGTGGGTGATTTTACCCCACCATGGGACATCTGGTGATATCTGGGGACATTTTTGGTTATCATGACTTGGGGGATGGAGGTGATTCTGGCATCGAGTGGGTAAAGACCAGAGATGCTGCTCAACACTCTACAGTGCACAGGACAGCCCCTTCCCCAAGAGAATTATCTAGTCTGAAATATCAATGGTGCGGTCATTGAGAAACCCTGCCCTAGAAGAATACCTGAAACGAAGTTAGTTCTCAGTGGAGTTTGTTGAGGCAATGAAATTACTAAACCTCCTTTTCCTGACTTGCAAAGGGGATTCATACAAATACATTTGATCCTCATTATTCACAGTATTTGTAAATTTGCCTACTGGCTGAAATTTATTTGTAACCCCCAAAATTAATACTCATGGTGCTTCCAGGGTCATTTGTAGACAACACAGAGAAGTGAAAAAATCTGAGTGCATGTGCTGTCAGCTGAGGTTGAACCAGATGATGTTTATTCCAGCCTAGGCTGTAAACAGCTGTCCTTTTTTGGGTCTATTTAGTGCCGTGCTTTTAACATTTTTGTGCTTTTTTTTTTTTTGGTGATTTGGCTATTTATAATGGCCCCCACACATGGTGCTGAAGTGCTGTCTAGTGTTTGTTAGCACAAGAAGGCTGTGCTGTGCCCTTATGGAGAAAATAAGCATGTTAGATAAGCTTCACTGAGGTGTGAGTTATAGTGCTCTGGAATGTGAGTTCAATGTTAAGGAATCTACAATGTATATTAAATAAGAAGCCTTTAAACAAACAACAAAAAAAAACCACGTAACACAAGGTTATGTATTGATCAGTTGATGAAAATGTTGTGACCAGAGGCTTGCAGGAACCTAACCCTGTATTTCCCCTAGGAGCAATGGGTCAGTATTTTGCTATTTCAGTGTTTGCAGCAACTTTATAGAACAGAACTGCTGCCAATAATGAGAATCAACTATACCTACTTCTGAGGGCTATTGTGAGGACTAGATAAGATTATGCATGTAAAGCATTTAGCACAATGCTTATAGCAAATAACAGGAAAGAAAAGATATTATGCAACCAGAGAAAACATCAAAACAGACCTGCTTCTGTAAAAGGCATGCAGCCTGGGTTATCTAGTTAGAGCTGCAGGGAATTGGAGGGAGGCCATGTGTAATTACCACGCTGGCCTTTAGCCAGGGCATGGCAGGAGAGCTGCGTTTGCCAGACGCACTAGATTGTTTCTTGTGGCCACACATGGTCATTAAGACACAAATGGAAGAATGCCATCCACTAAATCACCCATACGGCTTTCCTTGGCACCCTGGGCTTGCCATGGTTTCCATCCAAGAATTAACTAGCCCTGTGCCTGCTTAAAAGGGTGGCAAAAGAACACCACCCCACCACGGTTGGTAAATGTACTCTTTTTTTTTGCCTTTAAAAAATTAATATAAAAACTTGAAATAATTGTAGATTCACATGGGGTTGTAAAAAATCACACAGAGAGATCCCATGTACCCTTTTCCACCATGTTACCCAATGGTAACATCTTGCAAAATTATAGTATAATGCAGTAGCACTATTGCTTTTGACATAGTCAAGATATGGAACATTTCAATCACCACAGGATCTCTCATGTTGCCCTTTTATAGCTACCCCCAGTCCCCATTACCCCCTCCCCATGTCCTTAACCCCTAGAAATCACAAATATGTTCTCCATTTCTATGATTTTTGACCTTTCAAGAATTTTATGTAAATGGAACTTTTCCCACTCAGCATAATTCTCTAGAGCTTTATCCAAGTTGTGGTGTGTATCAAGAGTTTATGCCTTTTTATTGCTGACTAATATTCCATTTATAGGAAATGTCCAGAACTGGCAAATCCATAGAGACAGAAAGCAAACTAATGGTGGCCAGGGGCTGGGGTGGGGGTGGGGAAGTGACTGTTAAGAGTTCATGGTTTATTCTTGGGTGATGAAAATGTTCTGGAATTAGTTGTGATGGTTGCACAACTTTGTGAATATACTAAAAACCACTGAATTGCACTCCTTAGTTGGGCGAATTGTATGGTACATGAATTATATCTCAATAAATCTGTTGTTAACCAAAGACTACCTTAATTGTAATAGTTTGGTTATGATCTGCTTCCCTGAATCTAAGTTCTTGAGGACTGGTGCCATGCAGCTTACTGTTGCACCCCCCCCCCCCAAGATGGCCCTGCCTATAGTAAGTGGGTCAAGAAATAGCCCTCAAAATGAATTACCCTTAGAATAGGGTTTCTCCACCTTGGCACTGCTGACGTTGGTGCCAGGTCATTCTCTGTCGTGGGGGCCCTCCTGGGAACTGTGGGGCATTGAGCAGCATCCCTGGTCCCCATCCACTTAATGCCAGGAGCACCCCCAGTCGTGACAACCACAGATGTCCCCAGACACTGCCCACTCTCCTCTGGGGGCAAAACACTCCAGTTGAGAAGCACTAATTTAGAGCCACTGAATTTTAGGTACTGGAGCCTTAGAAGGCTCCACGAAAAGACTGGCACCCAGGGGGCTGCTGAAGGGACAAGCAGGACTTGGCCGTATCAGTAGGGCCACATTCACCCAGCCAGAAACGGTCAGCGGGGCAACCAAATCCACCCGAGGGCACAAAAAGGAAAATCACTTCCAGCCTAGAAATCCCCAAGCTGAGAGGTTAAAGAGAAGGAGGGGAATCCGATAAGGGGCGGGGCTTTCGGCGAGGGGCGGGGCTTGAACGGAAACAGAGAGGGCCGGATCTGGGGCTTGGCGGGAAGGAGGGGGTGGAGCCAAAGACCCCGGATACTGGGCGCTCACAGGGAAGGTGGGAGCTCCAAGCAAGGGGCGGGGCTTGCGGCGGGGCGGGCTCGAGGCATTGACACGCCCCCAGGCGCAGACTAGGAAGCGAGAAGGCGCAAGCTTCGCGCGGGGGGCGGGGCCTGGGGCGCGTGGCGGGGCGCAAGCGGCACGAGGCCTGGGCGCGGGCCGGATGACGTCACGCGCCGGCGGCCCCGCCCCTTCGCGCCTCCGGGTCAGCGGGCGCGCTGTAGAGAAGCCAAGATGGCGGCGAGTAATTATTACGGCTTCGCGCAGGGCGCCGGCTCGCAGTACAGGTAATGGCCCCCGCGCCGCCCGCGCTGCCCCGGCCCCGGGGAGGCCGCGGCCCCGAGTTGTAACTGTCGGGGAGAGCAGAGGGGCTCCTGACGTGGGAGAGGGTTCTGGGCTTGTCGCGGGGATGGACCTGAGGGGGCGCCGAGATCTGACGAGAGGTGGGGTTGCCTGGGAGGGTACCTGGCCGGACTGGGGGAGGGGAAAGGGCCAAGGACGGAGGGCGGGGAGGTCAAGCCTCCTGACTTGGGGTGGGGGTGGGGAGAAGACAGAGATCTGGGAGTGCACCTGGCGGGGCAGAGGGTGGAGCAGAGACCTCGGCGAGGGAGAGCGGAGTGGAGGTGGGAGGGAAGACAGCCCTGGAGGGGTTCCTGGCCAGGCAGGGGGATGTGGGGTTTGGAGGTAAGAACCCTGATGGGGGGAGGGGGTGTTAGAGAACACGGAGACCTGAGAGGGTGACGGGGGGAGAGGCAGAGGCATGGGGGAGGGGGATAGAGGCCTGACTGGAGGGGCGGGCAGAGACTTGATGGCGTAGCGGTCTTGACCTGAGCGAAGTCCTGAGACCCAATAGGAGAGTGGGCACCTGGGGCTTCCTGGGGAGGGAGAACAGTAAGGAAGGGTAGAGGGACCTGGAAACTCAGTGGAGGAGGCCACTGGATATTTTAAGATCTCCTGGTAGACAGGGGCCTAGGGAAGAGCCAGGGATGGGGGTGGGCAGGGATGGGAAGCAGCCTGGGGAAGGAGGGCTCTGTGGGTAGAGACACATGGGTGTGTCTGTACCCCAAATGTACACATGCACATCATTCTCCAGGGCTGCTTCTTGGAGCCTGTCTGCGGTCTCAGTCCTTCAACCTGGCACTCCAGACCAGATCCCAGGCGGGGATGCAGGCAGAGCGGGCATCCCTGGGGGAAAGTGCTCCCCTACCCACTTTCCTTTGTCGCCCTGGTGTCACTTGCCAACTGGTAGCCTGGCAGAACCTCCTCCTGGGCCAGTTTCTCACAGACTGGATTCAAACCGCCCCTTAGATAACTGAGCGACAGGTGCCTGCTGCACCACAGGCCTGTTAGGGTTGTTTCATGTTCTCATTCAGCACGTTGAAAATAGGTAAGGCTAGTGGAAAGTTAGTGTCCACCCCTCCCTCAACCCCGTTGTTGTGGTGCTGCTGTGTTCTTTCCTGTGGGATCAGGAGGAATTCGGTCAGGCCTTGGAACCAGGGGTTGTGGAAGTTGAGAGCTCTTCCTGCTTTCTGTATCCAGAGTGGTCTGAAAGGTGTAGTGTTGGCTGGTCAGGGAAAGAATGGCTGCAGAGTGTTACATTTTTATGTTATCCTTCCCTGTTACCATCATCCTTGGTGGTACAGCATTCTTATTGCCAGTGCTTAGTTACAGCAGCAGGACTAGGCTAGGCTGTCAGAGACCACACCCTTTTGGAAATGTTCTGCCCCTCTGCCTGCTTGCTGCCACTGCTTTCTTTCCTTTCTCTCTCCTTTCTCTTTCTTTCTCTCTTTCTCCGGTGCATTATTTAGTGAGATGCGGAGAATCACTTGAATGTTAGGTTTTCTATTAAGATTACCTTCCAGAGGAGAAGTTTGAGCACTTAACTGGTAAAACAGGTAATTGCGGGCCTTCAGCAGATGTTTTTGTCATTTACCTGAATTAAGGTATTTAAACACTTTGGCACAGCTCTTGTCTGGATTCTGATGACTTAGGTGATACAGTAAACACACATGTGACTAAGGATGTTAAACTACCACGAACTGAATGTCAAATTAGTCAGTGTCTTTAGAATTGTCCCCAAGGGTGTGTGTTATTCCTTGAGAAAGGAGTAGATTTAACTAAATCAAAAACATAGGAATCGGGCTTCCCTGGTGGCACAGTGGTTGAGAGTCCGCCTGCCGATGCAGGGGACACGGGTTCGTGCTCCGGTCCGGGAAGATCCCACATGCCGATAGGAATCATAGCAAAATCAATTTTAGTCTCAGAAAACCTTGAAACAAGATAATCTGCGTTGTCTGAATAGCTTTAAGTTAACTAGACATTCTCTTTTGGGGGAAACAACTTTTGCTTGAAACCTTCAGCTGCTTTTAAAGTATATATTTCTTACATAATGTGCCATGGAAAAACTGATCAGGTAACAGATTTTGTGAGTACCAACTTTATGGACAAATACTGGACAACAGTATTTACAAAGCCCATTTCATGGATTGCCAAAGCAAAGACGACAGTTTATTTCTTAGAGGAATTTTGCATAGGTATTTTTGGCTTTTAAAATTGGTAACCATAGCCCTGGATAGTAATATTCCTTACATTGTCATCCATAAATAGGGTTGGAATTGGAACTGTTCTTAAATTGTTGTTCAGTAAGAATCGGATGTACACTTACTCATGAAGTTATAAGAAAAGTTTGTAATTACTTGTAAATAATGATGATTTTCATTTATTTTACTTTAGGTGGTCTTTTAAATCTCATAAAGCTTTTTTAGACTTAGAGTTAGTGCTGCACGTGTTCAGAATTAAGGATTAATCCCATGTGGAAAATTGAATCTGACAGTGTGTTTAATTAGCACTGAATGCAGTTTTCAGGTGTGAGGCTGAGAGCTGCTCAAGAAATCCAGCAGAGTTCTGTGTGAGTTAAGTCGAGTTGGTAATGAAAGCATTGAGAGCTCAGAGCTGTATGGTGGATGTCCCCGGGGGTGGAATGTGACAGGTGGGCCAGATCTACTGTAATATTTCCCTTTTCTAGCAGTTTTGTCAAAATACTACCCATCTAGTGTAGCTGGCTACCTCTACCTTTGCATCCTTGTTAAACCTAAATAAGACAGCTACTGGGTTTTGGTGTAATACTTGATTTCTCATCAGGAGAAGTTCTATTTTAATAAACTTTTGGCATAAATGTTAATAGCCGCATTCCTTCATCTGGAGAATATCAGGAAGTTGGAAGCCTGATTGGAACCCCATCAAACTCTGTTAGTGGTGGATAACAATATGAAGTGCTGGTTACTGATTCTCTGTATTGAATAAGTCCCAAGCACTTGATATCTCGTCCAGTCCTCACAGTAATCCTGTGAGCTAGGTATTAATGATACCCATTTTGCTGATAAGGAAACGAAGCTCGGGGTGCAGTAACTGGTATAGGATCCCCAGGGTGGTGAGTGGTGGTGTCTGGCTAGGAATGAGGGCTGCCTGGCTCCCAGGCCGTGCCTTTGCCCCATGGTAGGGCATGCCCGAGCCTGGGGAGGTGCTCGTGGTGGCAGACCTAGCCTGATGCAGCCGCTCAGCAGTGGGGCCTGCTGGCAGAGACTGGGTTCCGCCATTCTTTACGCTGTCACCTGGATCCTGCCCCTTTCGTTTGGGTCCTAGTCACATTGTGGTTTAGGGCCGCATTCTTCAGACCTTGCAAAATTACTTGCTCTGGAGTGGGGAGGCTGAGGAAGTATCTGGTCCAGTGTCATGGGGATGGTAATGATAACCCAAGCCATGTCTCTCAATAATCTCTTCCAGAGGCAACAGATAGCTTGGGAAAGGCAACAGAGCCCACGTCAGCCATGGGGGGCAGCATAGGCAGCCCCAGTGCTGCCAGATGAAAAATCACCCATTAACACCACCCAGGTAGGAGACCGCTGCCCTGTCAGGTATGGCTACGACCAGATTCAGAATGGTCCTGGTCATACCCAGGCCAGCCTCTGTTGCCTGCACCCCATCTCTGACCCCCTGGTCTCCAGGCCCTTCCAGAGTGAATGTTACCCTCCAAGGCCTGTCTGTCCCCTGAGCTTAGGTCCCAGAAACACAAGCTGCTAGAGAGAATCTGGTGTCATTGCCTCAGGGACTGGGGTGCACCTGCCACCACACCCAAAAGCAGGAGAGTGGGGCTCGTGGGAACCTGTAGTTGTGTTTGAAGCAGTCCTGACAACGATTGCACCTCAGCAGCACTTCCCGCGTACTCCCCAATGGGATTGACTGGAGGCGGACCCTGGGAAAGCAAGGCACAGGAGTTCTCCTTTTACAGTGTGCCTGCTGTTGTTTTCTTAAAGACCCATCTCAGAAAGGCTCTCAGCTGCAGGCGAGACCTGATTTCAGCATATTTTAAGGAAAACCTTTCAAATGACAGAACTATACTATCTGTGTTCCAACCACACGTACATTAGGTACATTTAAAATTTTTGAAGTGTGGATTTTGAATTTTCATTTTATCCATTTTAGAGCTAAAAGTCAACTCACCAACATCAGAGCATAAGTTAATTCCTAATAGAGATTTTTTTCCTCAACATATTCTGTTTCTGAATTTTTTAAAGTTTTATTTTATATTTTGTCTTTTGTCTGGATCTACCAATGTGTGTATTTAGAATGATCAGAACAAATACATCAAATTTAAAAGCATTTTCAAATGATCCTTTAAAATTCTTTTTTCATGTGAGTGTAATTGGTGTTCTCTTATGTGGTTTTGGAGGTAAGGAGACAAAGACCATTGATCTGGATGAATAACTGAGCAGTCCTAAAAAGTAAGGGAAACGTGTAGAAAGGGTATTTATAAACCTCGTATTCATTCCTTATTTTATAGTCTATATTTTATATTCATTATTTTATATTCATTCTTTATTCATTCTTTATTAGTACATCAAAAGTTTGTGAACCTTCAGATCAGGGATTGCAGATGGTCTTGTAAGGAGCAGACACGTACATGTGTGAATACCGTCTAAGATAGAGGATAGAGGGTCTGTCAGGGGAGGATCAAAACAGCGTGTGCACCCCACCCTCCCACCTGTCATTGACACGTGGCACTGAACCCAGAGTGGCAAGTCTTCCCAGTTTCCCAGAGAACCCACAATTCCCTGTCCTACGTGAAATCCCCCAAATTTTAAATACCAGAACCAAAGTCAGACTGTGAGCCAAATGACACCTGTTTCCACTTTATGACCTTGCTTTCTGTTCTTAAAAGCTTAATCACAGAAGGATAATGTAGAAGACATTATAGATACATTTGATAATTAAAAGGAATAGTATGTATTCCAGCTAGAAGGAGGAGCCCTCCTTTTTGACTGGTTTTAGTCGATTAAGAAGGTCGTGGGGTTTTGCGTGTATGTTAAGAAGATAATACCAGTTTTTGTCTTCATCACGGCTCTGAGCTGTTCAGATAGCTTATTCATCTAAGGTGAGAAACGCTGTCTAATTCAAAACAAAATTAGGAAGCTTTGACAAAACGCAGGGATTTTTTGCTTGTTTCTTTTGTTTTTTTGTATGTCTGTGACACCTTAAATCTGAAGTGTGCTCTTTACTCATAGGGTATTCTAGAATCTTGGTAGGAAAAGCTTTTGGTACACCCAAGGTCTAACTGGTGGGTAATTGTTCCCTTGTTCTGTCCCTTGTACTGTGGTATCTGCACACCAGCTGGGAACTGACATTCTCTGCCTGTCCTTTTCTCTTATACTTGCGTTAGAGGGTAATTCTAAGCTTGCCAGACTTTTCTAGCTAGAAACTTCATTTGTAAATATTTGGGGGAACGGGACTTTTTTTTTTGGTACATATTGTGCTTTGGGCAGGTTTTCTTTCCCCCCAGAGGTAAGTTGCATTTGCAGCACATCACTGTCCGCTTGCATATTTAAATTAACTGTTGACTAAGAATTGAGAATTGCTTCACTTTGGTTCTGTAGCACTTTGTAGTTTGGAAACTCACTTTTGTTGACTGAGGTTAACTCCTTGTGAGTTTTGCTCTCTGGGAACAGAAAGAACTATAATGTCTAAGACTCTTGGAATGAATGTTTTTAAAATAGATTTTATTTATTTATTGGCTGCGTTGTGTCTTCCGTGGCTGTGCGCGGGCTTTTTCTAGTTGCCGAGGGCTTCTCATTGCGGTGGCTTCTCTTGTTGCAGAGCACAGGCTCCAGGCACACAGGCTTCAGTAGTTGTGTCACACGGGCTCAGTAGTTGTGGCGCACGGGCTTTATTGCTCCGCGGCATGTGGGATCTTCCTGGACCAGGGCTGGAACCCGTGTCCCCTGCATTAGCAGGCGGATGCTTAACCACTGCGCCACCAGGGAAGCCCGGAATGAATGTTTTTAAAAAAGCCAGTGGCTTCTTTTAAATTTTGAATGTCATTGCTTGAATCAGGGTTGGTGGTTCGACGTCTGTTGTACTTGCTTATGAGAAACTCACACTGGCTGTCTAGTCCCACCTCCCTCTGTTGACACGAGAGGCCCATGTGCTAGACCAGCATAGATGTTGCTGTGGAGGTTTTTCTGCCCCTTAAAGCAGCAGGAGAGGGCTGGAACCACGGATGAGCCCTCTCTGCCCAGAACAGCATTTCACCTATTTGGTTCATGGCAGCAAAAAGGCACGGCCGTATTGATCCTGGTTGGGCGTCCTCTCACTTGCACTGCTTCTGGGGAGGGCGAGTGTACATAATGCTTTCTCTTTAGCTTAACCAGCATGTATCAACAAGATGGCATTCTTAAGCATCTGACCAGCGGGGCTAACTATGCAGCCACCTTCCATGTGAGCACCACGTTCCTTTTCAGAAGGACAGAAGAGAATTCTGGGAGTTCCACTGCCAAACAGAACATGGCTCACCCTCAACGCTCAGGAAACTCCGTCACGAGTCTCTGGAATCCCTGCCTCGGGAACACCAAGCAGCCCAGTGGCTCTGTCTTGAGGAGCTAGGCTGGCCCTGACTGGGAGCTGGAGACTCCTGACTACATTTTAAAGAAGGCTGCAGATGGGCGTAAGGGAATGAAATTCTGCATCATCTTCCCAAGAGCCCAAGGATTTAGTTCTCCAGATCCCTTTCCAGGATGTCTTCCGGGAGTACCTGGGTCTGAAATGGATATTTAACATGGAGAGTGCATATAAGGCTTTCGTGGAAAAAAAAAAACTGTTAGAAAAATCAGAATTGTTATGGGAGTGAATGTATGGTATGCTGTATGTTTTGAATATAAAACCCTTGTGGGGGGCTTCCCTGGTGGCTCAGTGGTTGAGAGTCCTCCTGCTGATGCAGGGGACACGGGTTCGTGCCCGGGTCCGGGAAGATCCCACATGCCGCAGAGCGGCTAGGCCCGTGAGCCATAGCCGCTGAGCCTGCGTGTCTGGAGCCTGTGCTCCGCAATGGGAGAGGCCACAACAGTGAGAGGCCCGTGTACCGCAAAAAATAAAAATAAAATAAAACCCTTGTGGGGCTTCCCTGGTGGCGCAGTGGTTGAGAGTCCGCCTGCCGATGCAGGGGACATGGGTTCGTTCCCCGGTCCGGGAAGATCCCACATGCCACGGAGCAGCTGGGCCTGTGAGCCATGGCCGCTGAGCCTGCGCGTCCAGAGCCTGTGCTCCGCCAACGGGAGAGGCCACAATAGTGAGAGGCCCGCGCACCAAAAAAAAAAAAAAAAAACCTTGTGAACTGAAGTGCCAAATGAAGTCATCTCTCTGGGTGTATATGTATGCGTGTACCCACAAAATAACAAATGTGATCTTACTGCCAGTAAAACGGGTTTGAAAATATCCTCCCTGATGAATGTCTTGAGTGCGCATGTTAGCCTTGGGTATCGCCCTTCACAGTGCACCGTCTAAGCTCCAAATGTTCCTCAACCCTGTGAGTAGTCACAGACGCACCTGGGAAACTGAGCTAGGTCAGGATGCCAGAGCCGAGGTTTTCTCCCCATAGCACTGCAAAGTAGGTGATCGTTGAGGTTGCGATTTCCAAGTGCTAGGCACTCAGGTTTAACCCCTCCTTCTGGTTTAGTTTCTGCCATTGGGGTGGGGGTGGGGGTCCTTAGGAGGAGGGTTGATAGATAAGTGGGTGAAGAGCTATGCCCTGGAAGGAAGAGTCCATGATTTAAAAAGAAAGCACTATGTAAGGTTTCTCAGCACTGTGATTCCACAAAAATCTTTCTTCCACTTGATTTTTTTTCTTATACTCTAAATGTTTTGATTGTGTTTGTGTGCTCACTGAATGATTCTTTGAAAGCAGTCTGCAACAGAGATCATTGTTACAGCAAACCCAGAGTGACTTGTCTTTCCTCCTGACCATCCCTGTGACATTTCATCACCTGCCTGTAGATTCCTCAGATGCGCCCTTCTGAAGTGAGGTCTACACTCAAGGTGCAATGTGTCCTTACGATTGGCCTTTTAGGAGCAAGCAGAGCGTGTACCAGAGAGTTTCCTGGGTCGGGGAATGTGGCCTCCCCAGACGAGTCCCTTCCATCTCCGGGCCTCCATGTCCCCATCAGTTAGGTGACTCACTGAACAAGCTCATATCCATGGGTCTTGCCAGCCTTGCATTCTTAAATCTTATCTAGACGATGCACCCAAAGAAGCCTGACTCTCCAAAACAAAATTCAGACCAAAAATCCTGCGACCCAAAGACAAGGATGGTAGCCAGGACTTGTGAGTCTGCGTCACACAGATGTGCTTCAGTCCCACTCTTCCTGAGCCAACAGGTGCCGGTGCTTTCTCCCCAGCTTCCCGCCTCAGCTCTTCTCCCTGCCAGGCAGGCGGCACTCACCGGGCCCTTGTTGTCATGGGGACAGCGGCCCTGGGCCTTGTGGTGCAGCGGCACCCTCTCCCGTGAGCAGCAGGTGACTTCAGACAGCAGCAGCACAAGCTTAGGCCCCTTGCTTGAGGGGAGGCTTCACCGAGAGTAAATGTGTGACTCTGTTCTTCAACAACTACTCCCAACTCCTTGCTCTTGGTCGGGGCTGAGAATTGGTAGCCTGCAGACCATGTTTGATTATCACACCAGCTCTCTTCGGCCCGTGCAGTGGGTTTTTTACTTGCTATATTTGAGTTAGGTGCCAGTATTTTAAAATTGGGAGACTTTCCAAAGATTTCTGGTATCGTTTAAAATGGGAAGATCTGGCCACTCTGGGCTGCGTTGTGAGCTCCTGTGCGAGGCACTGTAGCACATGACTTCTTGTTTGTCACGACATCCCGAGAGGTAGGTGTTCCCATTTTACAGGTGAGTAAACTGAGACGAGGAAAGAAGAAGTGACTCGCTCAAGGCCCCGCGGTGAGCCAGAGCCAGGATTGGAAGCCAGGTGGTGTGGCTCCTGTTCCCATGCCAGCTGCTGGACTGTGGCTCTCCTCCCAGTTCCTAAGCTTGAAACCCCTGTGAGCTCTTCCTTGATCTTGATCTTGGTCCTTGGTCCTCATGCAGAACCCTCGCGTCCTCAACCTCTTCTCTTAACCTTGCTCTAAGGGAGTGTCTCATTTGTGCCTGCAGGATTTTCATGCATGGAGGTGACTGACGACAGGGGCCATCTTGCCATTGAATGAGGATTTATTACATTTTCCGAGAGAAGGGAACACGCCACACCACACAGGGGCACGTAAACTTTGCCTTTAATCTCAGCAAATGCTTTTTGCTCTCCCATTCAAGGAGAGATTCTTAAGCTGGGGCCTGTGAGGCCCCAGGTGATTACTGGCAAAGCTGTGCCATTTCCAGGGAGTCACAGCTTTCATCTCATTAGTAAAAGGACCTAGAAAAAGGCTATTAGAAATTGACCTCTTACCAAAGGGAGCCGGAGAAGAGGTGTGGGGACTCTCCCTTCAGACTTGGGGCAGGGAGCCTGGGCGGGAGTGATAGCCTCTGCTGCTGACTCACCTTCATGCCCCCTACCTTTAAATGTTAGGCTCTAATCCCTGATCCCCAACCCTGGGCACCCCGACCTTGCAGGTCTGAGTTTCTCAGATTGTTCTCTGTGAGGCCGTCCTGGGCGCTGTGGGGTGTGGAGCAGCATCCCTGGCCCCCACCTACTCGATGCCAGGAGCCCCCCAAAGTGACAACCACAGATGTCCTCAATATCACCCCCTTTCCCCTGGGGGCAGGATCACCCCAGGTGAGAACCCCTGCTCTAGGTTACCTAGGCTTTGACAACCATATGGGCCATGCCTGAGGAGTCTCTCCTATGAGCTATTTTTTGGCTAGCTCAACTCCTAAAACCTCGATGTGGTAGATTGGTTGCCAAAACACCCCTGTCCTTTATGTTGTTCCTTCTTATATCCACGCCCTTTCCACTGTGACCATGCAGCTCTTTCCATCTAGAAATTATCAATACATCCATTTCCCTGGCCCTCGAGCCTGGGCTTCCTTGTGTTCCTCCTTGGCCCGTAGATTGCAGCGGAAGAGATACTGCCATAGACTGAAGGTTTATACACCCCCCGCCGCCCATTCGTATGTTGAAACCTAACCCCCAAGTTGATGGCATTAGGAGGTGGGGCCTTTTGGAGGTGATTAGGTCATGAGGGTGGGGTCCCTTGTGAATGGGATTAGTACCCTTTGAAAGGGACCTCAGAGAGCTCCCTTACCCCTTGTGCCATTTGAGGACACAGCGAGAAGATGGCTGTCTATGAACCGGGACGCAGGCTCTCACCAGATACTGGTCTGCTGGTTCCTTCATCCTGGACTTCCCAGTCTCCAGAACTGAGAAATTTCTGTCGTTTATAAGCCACACAATCTATGGTATTCTGGTGTAACATCTGTTCGAGCTGCCAATCCTGTTCATGCCTGTTCTAAGCGTAGACCTCCAGAGCCTTTGCACACGTCCTCTCCATCTTGGGGGACCCTGCCACGTGAAGGGCCCCCAGCTGGACCACTGGAGGAGAAGATACTATAGGGAGGAGGGCTTCAGTGCCCGTTGGACAGCCAGCTGCCCTCCAGAAGTGGAGCTGCCTGCTGCTGACCTCAGATGCAGCCCAGCCCAGCCTACAGAGTTAGGAACAAAATAAACGATGGCTGTTTTAAGCTGGGGATCAGCAAGCCTTTTCCTAAAAGGTCAGAGAGTAAATATTTTCCATTCCAGGGGTGTCTTAGTTCAGGCTGCTGTGAGAAAGTACCACAGACTGGGTGGCTTGTAAACAACAGGAGTTTATTCCTCTGGAGGTCTGCGATCAGGGTGCAGGCAGGGTTGGGTTCTGGTGAGAACCCTCTTTGGGTTGCAAATGCTGACTTCTCACTGTGTCCTCACCTGGAGGAGAGCGGAGTGGGGAGGCAAGCTCTCCTGTGACTTTTATAAGGGTACTCATCCCATCACGGGGGGCCCCACCCTCATGACCTCATCTAATCCTAGTTACCTCCCAAAGGCCCCACCTCCTAACACCATCACATTGAGGGGTAGGGGTTCAACATAACAATTTTGGGGAGACACAAACATTCAGTCCACAACAGCGGGCTACACTGGGTCTGTTGCAGCTACAGAGCTCGGCCACTATAGGGCAGAAGTGGCTGAAAGCAATACATAAACAGGTGGGCATGGCTATGTGCCATCAAAACTTTATATTTTGACACTGAAATGTGAGTTTTGTATAATTTTCACGTGTCATGAAATAGTACTCTCTTAACTTTCTCCAACCACTTAAAAATGCAAAATTCATTTTTTGCCTATGGGCTGTGCAAAAAACAGGCAGTGGGCAGATATGGCCATACTTGGCCTAGCCTTCTTTTAAATCCCTTCCATTTCTCCCTTTATCCCTTCCGTCTGGGCTCCACTGTGCTGAGCCCTCTCCTGAGAAGGGCACGAGTCCCATGGCACGTGCACCCTCCCCAGCTTGAGGGCATCCATGCTCCACTTCCGCAGAGCTTGCTTAGCTAAATAAAAGCCAGGCAACACGTCATGCTCCCGGACCACAAACAGCTTTGTGTTGCCCTGAGCAGTTACTCAGGTGGGCCTACTGTTCCCTTTGGGGTCACAGCTACCACTTTGACCATAGTCATGAAACGTTTACTTGACTGCTTTGCAAGCCCCGTTTTGGGTGTCTGCAAAGCCCTCGACCACCGGGAGCTGACCTGGCTGAAATTTGCATAGGTGACCTGAAGTGGCCTCTGTGTGTCTCCTATCAGCTTTGCCCTCAGCTTCTCCCCTCTACAGCCATCACCACCTGTCTAGTCTGCTCGAGCTGCCATAACAAAACACCACAGACTGAGTGGCCTAAACAATGCACGTATTCGTCACAGTCTGGAAGCTGGACATTCAAGATCCAGGTGCTGGCAGGGTTTCTCCTGAGGCCTCTCTCCTTGGCCTGCAGATGGCTGCCTTCTTCCCGTGTCCCTGTGTGGTCTTCCCTCTGTGTGGGCATCCCTGGTGTCTCTTCTCATAAGGATACCAGTCCTGTAGGATTAGGACCCCACTCTTATGGCCTCATTTAATTCTTTAAAGGCTCTATCTCCAAACACAGTCTTATTGGGGTTAGGGCTTCACGTGAATTTGAGGGGGGGCGGGCACAACTCAGTCCACAGCACCTTAGCATCCTAAAACAGGACAGATCTTGTCCTGAGATACCGTGGTGACTCCGGATTGTTTACTGGATAAAACTCGGATTCTGCCTGGCATCCCAGAGTCCCAAGCCCACCATCCAGCCTCCTGTCACCCACCCCTCCTCTGTCCCTCAGCACACAGGGCCATTCCCCTGTCAGCCCCTGTGCTCTTCTCCCTTTCTCACGTGTGTGCCAGGCCCTTCTCTCAGCCCAGGGGGCTGCATCTGAGCCCCTCTCTGGAATCCCAGTATTCTTCATAGGTGAGGCCTTTTCAGGCTCTGGGTTGGAGGGGGAGGCTCCTGCTGCCTGCTGGGCTGTCAGCACATCCATACTTCTTCCAGACTGTGTGTCTCTGTCTCCCCCGCCCCTCCCCCAGCATCTCAGCTGTTTGCACAGGAGAGGTGCTTCATCCTGTCATCTGAGTAGAAGGGGGCAGGGGTGACCTCCGGTGAGATCAAGGGCGTTTCAGCATCCCACATAAAACTCAAAGCTGATATCTACCCTGACCCTGTACGCCTCACAGCCAATCAGTCTGCTCACAGCTGTGACGTTTGCAGGCCCTCGTAATAAAACTGACGGGAGTCACCCTGCAGGGCACGGGAACACCTGAGATTTCCCACCACTGAGTTACATCAAGACCAAACGGCTTGGACGCCCAGCCATCTGTGGGCAGATTCTCCTTTTGTCCTTGACTTTGGTCTAGCTCAGTGGTCTTCAAACCTCAGGGTGCATAAGCATCACTACTCAGGGTCGTATACAACCAAAACATGTCCTGAATTCTTAGTTTACGCCCACAAACGTGCTGTCTCGAGCCTGATCCCGAGTCACAGGGTAGCCCACAGTGTCCCGGTGATCCTTCTGGAGTAGGGTCTGGACCAGCTGTAAACCAACACATGACGTTGCCCATCTGCAGCTGGGGACTCAGAGCTGGTGCCCTGGGATTGGGCTTGTCCTAGACCAGTGGTTCTCACCCGGACAGTGTCTGGGGAAATCTGTGGTTGTTTGAACTGGGGACACCTCTGGCATTGGGCAGGTGGAGGCCACGGATGCTGTTCCACAGCCCAAAGTGCCCAGGATGGTCCCCTACAGAGAGTGATCGGGCTGCAATGTCAGCATTGCCTGGATCGAGAAACCCTGCCCTAGACAGAACAGGCTCTTTGATCTCCTGGCCTGGAACAAGGTCAACAACTGCCCGCCTCACTGGTTCCCTAGGTGGGCCCCCCACCAGATGGAGACACAGCTTTTGACCTGAGCTGGGTCACTGCGGGAGCAGGTGAAGAAAGCCCCAAGGTTGTCTCTACTCCCTCAGGCCCTCAGCTAAAGGACAAGACTTGCCCTCCACCGCAGGAGACACTTTGCCTCAGCACCCTCAGTTGGCACCATTTGGTGTGCTGGTCTTCAGGACTGGGGTCAGAGACCCTTCTGGAGGTGGAGGCCATTGGCACGCTGGGAAGCCAGGCAAGAAGGAAAGCATCACTGCAGTCCTGATGGCCTCTTACCCAGCAGAGGCAGCAGGGCTCAGAGTCCAGAGAGTTCCAGGTCTGCGCTCACACTTGGACTCCAGCACTCCCGCCCTTGCAGCTTGGGCAGCTCAGACCCCTTTGTCGAGCCTTCTGAGTGGCTTCAACGGCATGGCTTTTTATCGTCCTCCCAAAGCCCATCCCATCCGTTTTCCTTGCCGGCTTGGGTTGGTCCACACCTCTCCCATGTGACTCAGGAGAAGGTGGCCCCAGCTCCAGGTTAAATCCTTATGGATCTGAGGCAGCCATCCTCACCCCATTCTCCTCAGCTGTGCCCTGTTTGGAGCAGGTCGTGTGGGACCCAGGCTGGACAAGAAGCCATGAGGGGAAGCTGGCACAAGAAAGCATATACAGAACATACGTAGAACATGTGTAACAGTAGAAAATGGGGAATAGCATGTGGTGGTTTAAAAATATTGCCATAAATTCTCATATTCAGTATTCATTAAGAGAATTCATATTCCATATTCGCATAAATAAATTCACTCCTCCCTTCAAAAGATGGTGCTTAATCCTCTCCCCTTGAGGGTGGGGTGTATTTAGTGGTTCACTTCTAAGGCAGAATGTGGCAGAAGTTATGCCATGTGATGTCTGAGGCTCATTACAAGGATAGCTTCCACCTGGTCCTTCCTCTCTCTCTCTCTCTGGCATCTCTCATTCTGGGGGAAGCTGGTCGCCATGTGGTAAGAACACTCAAGCAGCATTGGGAAAGCACCAGCCATGTTAAGGAGCCATCCTAGAAGCAGATCTCACTATCCCCACTACGCCAGTCGAGCCTTCAGATGATGCTGTCCTAGCCAACTTCTTTTTTTTTTTTTTTGGCCGTGCCGTGCAGCATGGGGAACCTTAGTTCCCCGACCAGGGACTGAATTCGTGCCCTGCATTGGGGGCGTGGAGTCTTAACCACTGGACTGCCAGGGAATTCCCCCAGTTGACTTCTTATTGGCAACGTCTTAAAGACTCTGAGTCAGAGCCCATCCACGCCACTCTCAAATTCTGACCGACAGAATCTGTGAAGATGGTAAATATTTATTATTATTTGCAGCCACATCATTGGGGGTAAGTTTTTAAATTGAAGTATAATCACTTACAACATTCTATTAGTTTCAGGTGTGTAACATAGTGATTTGGTATTTTTATACATTACAAAATGATCACCACGATAAGTCCAGTTGTCATCTGCGACCATGCAAATGTATTGCCGTATTATTGACTATATTCCCCATGCTGTATATTACACTCCTCAGACTGACTTATTTAAGGACTGGAAGTTTGTACCTCTTAATCTCCCTCACCTACTTAACTCATCCTCCCAACCCCCTCCCTTCTGGCTACCACCAGTTTATTCTCTGTATCTATGAGTCTGTTTCTGTTTTGTTATGTTTACTCATTCGTTTTATTTTTTAGATTCTTCACATAAGTGGGATCATGTGGTATTTGTCTTTCTCTGTCTGACCTATTTCACTCGGCATAATACCCTGTAGGTCTATCCATGTCACAAATGGCAAGATATCATTCTTTTTTTTACGGCTGAGTAATATTCTGTCGTGCACGAGTACACGTGCATGCATACATATGTGTGTGTGTACCTAAGTATCCGTCGTTAGACAAATGGATAAAGATATATATCTCCTTTATCCATCTTCTTTATCCATTCATCTATCAATGGACACTTAGGTTGATTCCATATCTTGGCTTTTGTAAATAATGCTGCAGTGAACATAGGGGTGCATAATCTTTTTGAATTAGTGTTTTTGTTTTCTTCAGAAAAATCCCCAGAAGTGGAATTGCTGGATCATATGCTAGTTCTATTTTTAATTTTTTGAGGAAGCTTCATATTGTTTTCCATAGTGGCTGTACCAATTGACATTTGTTGGGGGTAATTTTTAATTCTGCAGTAGAAACTGATATATAATATAACTACTTACCAATAGTAAAATAGGCAAATGAAATACAGCCAAACAAATGAATAGCCTTCACAGTTTGAGAGGCCCAGGGCAAAAGTACAAATGGAAGCCAGCATGCCATGTCTAAATATTTCAACATTATAGACCAAACTGGCAAAAGTTAAATACAGTATGTTCTGTCCCACCTACCTTAACAAATATACCTTTCTAATGACCAAGAAGAAAAAAAAGAGTGATGCTAGGTTTACAGTTGTCAGAACATCAAAGGTTATCATTACTGTGCGTGTCTGGGCATTCTGGTGATGGGCTGATGATGTTTGGGTGTCTTAACTAAAATAAAAACATACTAATTTATAAATGATTATATATTCTGTAAAATGTATTTTAGGTGCTTTCAGTTCAGCATGAATGATGTTTGTGTAATCAAGATTTTCATGTCATTTGAGTTTTGTTACAATAATGACTCTGTCATGGGCTGACTTGTGTCCTCCTAAAATTCATATTTGGGTGTTAGGTATTAGGGGTTAGGGCTTCATTGCTAACTAAAGAATGTGACTGTAGGAGATGGGGTCTTTAAAGAGATAATTAAGGTAAAATGAGGTATTAGGGTGGCCCTGATTCAATATGACTGGTGTCCTTATAAGAAGAAGAGATTAGGACATAGACACACATAGAGGGAGACCATGTGAAGATGCGAGGAGAAGATCCCTGGGACCCCGGCGGGCCAGGACCCCACCTGCGATTGGGCTGCTCCCACCCACCATTTCCCAAATGCCTGACTGTAGGCCATACTAATATTTCCTGAGCACCTGCTATGTGCCAGGTGCCACTGTCGTGCCGACAAATAGCTTGGGACCCACCTCAGTTCCTGTGGCTTCGTGTTGGTGGAAGGATTGCGTCAGGCGGTGCTGGGAGGGAAAATCAAGCAGGTTGAGGGGGCAGGATGACGGGTTACAGGGCCCTGCTGCTCTCCAGCAGGGGCTCAGGAAGGGCTGCAGAAGGAAGTGAGGAAGGGAGCGAGCAGGTGTGGGAGGGGATGGGGGCAGAGGGCGTTGGGAGGGTTCTGAGCAGGAGGCAGAGGTGGTCAGGTCTATGCTTTGAGCGGACCCCTCTGGCTGTCAGGAGGACGAAGAGATGCTGGCTAGGAGATGGGCAGAGCCGATGCAGCGGGCTCTGCTTGACCCTCAGCAGCGCGCTTCTCTCTCCCTGGCGGGTCCCTCAGCCCCCAGGATGGCCTGGATAACACCCCCCCCAAGTTGTCCCCATTTCTCCATGGCCCTCCCCACTGGGCAGTGAGCCACTTTGGGGGGCAGGAATGACACTGCAAGCATCACATGTGAGTCTAGCATCAGCCCAGAATGTGTGCGAAGGTGCCAGTGGACAAGTGCTGCCAGCCGTCGTCCCTCTATACTCAGGTCTGCCTGCCTCTGAGCTGCGCACACGCCTTGCCTCATCCCCTGCGGCAGCGGTCCCCAACCTTTTTGGCACCAGGGATCGGTTTCGTGGAAGACAGATTTCCCATGGCCAGAGTGGAGGGGATGGTTCAGGCAATAATGCAAGCGACGGGGAGTAGCAGATGAAGCTTCACTCGCCCTCCTGCCCGCTGTGCACCCCCTGCTGTGCGGCTCAGTTCCTAACAGCCCGCAGACCAGTACCGGGCTGTGGCCTGGGGGTTGGGGACCCCTGCCCTACAGGGTTTGCGGGAACTTCCTTCTTTTAAAAATTGAAGTAGTGTTGATATACAATATTGTATTAGTTTCAGGTGTACAGCAAAGTGATTCAGTATTTTCTTTAAAGATCTTTTCCGTTATAGGTTATTATAAGATACTAAATATAGTTCCCTGTGCTCTACAGTAGGCCCTTGTTGTTTATCTATTTTCCATATAGTAGTGTGTACCTGTTAATCCCATATTCCTAATTTATTCCTCCCTCCCCTCCCCTTTGGTAACCGTAAGATTGTTTACTATGTCTGTGTGTCTGTTTCTGTTGTGTAAATAAGTTCATTTGTATTATTTTCAGATTTGACATATAAGTGATATCATATAATATTTGTCTTTAACTTACCTTCACTTAGTATGAGAATCTCTAGGTCCATCCATGTTGCTGCAAGTGGCAATATTTCATTCTTTTTTATGGCTGAGTAATATTCCATTGTATATATGTACCACATCTTCTTTATCCATTCCTCTGTCGATGGGTGCTTAGGTTGCTTCCACATCCTGGCTATTGTAAATAGTGCTGCAGTGAACATTGGCGTGCATACATCTTTCTGAATTAGAGTTTTCATCTTTTCTGGATATGTATCCAGGATTGGGATTGCTGGATCGTACAGTTGCTCTATTTTTATTTATTTATTTATTTTAATTTTTAAAGTTTTTGGCCGTTCCATGCGGCTTGTGGGATCTTAGTTCCCCGACCAAGGATTGAACCCTGGCCCTCAGCAGTGAAAGCGCTGAGTCCTAACCACTTGACCACCAGGGAATTCCCATCTATTTTTATTTTTTAAGGAACTTCCATACTGTTTTCCATAGTGGCTACACCAATGTACATTCCCAACAACAGTGTAGGAGGGTTGTAGGAACTTTCTTACATGATTCTTATTGGTACTGGGCTAAACTCTTTGCCAATACCCGTCCCCGACAGACGGACTTTTACATTTGAGGACTGTCTACTGGGTGACTGATATTTAGCGGAGTGAGGAGCGCGGGGATCAGAAAGATCTGGGTCTGAATCCGGCACTTGTCACCTGTCCTCAGAGTTTCATCTTCCAGACAGCGGGGACAGACCAACAGATGGACATACAGACAGCTGGCAGTGCCTTCTCTAAGGGCAGGAAGGTAGGGATGACGTGAGGCAGACAAAAGGCCTCAGCTCTGGGCTTCCTGCAGAACGAACCACAAGCAAGAGCTGGTTCTTATAGGTAAAGAGTTCTTAGTTTAGCGTTAATCGACCTTCCATGATTTTTCTCAACTGCGAAAATGGGGACCAGGCTGGCTCCGAGCACTCAGGGTTGCTGTGAGATTGTGTTAATTCATGAAAAGCGCTTCCAATGGCGCCTGTGCTCACAGAAGAAAGGTCTTGGACTGGAGGCATCCAAGTGGCTGATGTCTAGTGTCAGATGGCATTTTTGTGCTCAATGCAGGTTCTCGAATGCCAGGGTCTAACGCTGCTGGGTTGTCTGTTTATCTGTGGTTCTAGCGCCCAGCCTCCGATGGCTTTTCCCGTCCCAGCTGCTGGAACCAGCTTGGCCGTTCAGCCTGCTCCTGGACTGGGCCCTGCCTTGATCCCGTTTCCCGAGGCCGCCCAGCCACCCAGGCCCATCACTCCAGCGGGGTACGGCGGGTACCAGCCCCACCCCGGCCAGGACCTCGGTTACGGCGGCCAGCCCCAGGAGCCTGTGCCGGCGGCCACCATGGCTCCCTCCTACCAGGTATCAGCCCGACTTTTCTCTGCCCAGCACCAGTCCTTCCTTGAAAACGCAATCCAGACGGGCCATCACCCTCCTGATGCTCCCATCCCTGCCCTTAGAGGGGATGGAACTTTCCCCTCTTTCCCAGGCCTTTCCGGTGCTGACGATGCCCCCTTCCTGACCCCGAGCTCTAGGACCGCAGATCTGGCAGCTGTGTTTCCACATGGAATCGCCAGGGCGTCCCACGCTCCATGTGGCCCAACCCCCTGAGCCTCTGTCACCCACAGCTTGTTCCTGATTTGCTCGGCCAAGCTCGTACCCACTTGGCTCCGTCCCCTCCCTTCTTTACTCCCCTTTGCTTCCCCAGGACCTCTGGGACTTCTCCCAACCTCCCATCCTGAGTTCCTGTCCTGCTCCCAGGGCCTCCTCCTGGCCTCTTGGTTCCGTCCTCACCTCCATGCAATTAGTCCCTGGTCCACGCAACAGCTCATATCTCCCTGTGAACCAGAATCCAGCCGTGCTTCCTGTTGCCCCAGCCCCTTCCAGCGCCCCCGGCCCCGCCTGCCCCCCCAGCCCCTCCCCTGGTGCTCGCAGTCCTCTGCTCCAAACAGTTTCCGGGTCTCCTGCCAGCCCACCCGCTGACCCCCACCAGGGCCTCTGCTCCCTGCCAACCTGGCCAGGAGCCTTGTCCCCAGTCTCCACACGCTTGCCTCCTCCTCCGAGCCATCCCTGGCAGCCCTTGTCCCGTTGCGTGTTCCTCAGAGCACTTTTTCTCTCAGACATTAGCATCAGTTTTGACGAAGCAGGCCACATGCCTCTCCCTGGTCGCTGCGTCCCCAGGTCCCAAAACAGAGGCTGGTACAGAGCAGGAGCTCGGGAACCACATGGATGCAGGCCTTGCAGGGGGCAAGGAGGGGGCCTTGCCCCACCCTGAGCACCTTTCTCCTGCTCTGTGTTCCCCATGGAAACCCTCTCACAGGACAGTTACAGCTATGGACCATCGACAGCCGCTGGTGGCTACGAGAACAAACGGGACCCGCCACCTGCTGCTGGCCAGCCTCAGCTCCCAGCCGTGGCCACGGCCACACTCTGCCCACCAGGTGGGTGGGTCTCTGCAGGGTCAGGGCGGGGGCAAACGGGCCTCGCTTACACGGGAGGGACCCCAGGAAAGTCAGGTTTCAAGCACGTCAGGTTCACAGGAGGTGCAGCGGTAGCGTGGGTCTCAGGGCTGTCCCCTCAGATACGCCCCGAAGTCTCCACTAGTCAATGGGCCTGTGTGTGCGAGAGAGAGGGGCGGGGAGACCCAGACAGAGAGATGGGGGAGAGACGAAGGTGGGGCTGGAAGTGTTTTCCAAGGAGGTGGGTTCTGTTGAGGACTTGGAGTTTAGAGATTGGGAGAGCCCGGGGCTCCGGCCTCCAGCGCAGCTCAGACACCCGGGCTTCACAGCAAGTTGCACCCAGGCCGTGCCAGCTCCTGGCAGCCGGGCCGTCGTGTTGGTCACACTTTCTCTGCTCCCTGGGCCCGGTGTCACAGGAGTGGCTCTGCAGAGGCTGTGCTTGCTCTCCAGGGCCCCAAGGAGCCTATGGTGGCATTGGGTACAACCAAGCTCAGCCCCTGCCGCAGGTGCCCACCGCCGAGGCGGGGCAGCTGGCCAGCACTTCGCCCTCCACCTACCCCCCTGCGAGCAGCGCTCTGCCCGCGGCCTCCTCCCTCTCCACACTGCCTTCCTCATCCTCGTTCGGCCCGGCCTCCGCCCCGTACACTGGTAAGATGGTGGTTTCCCCCGCAGGCATGCAAGTGCAGGCTGTTCCTTTTATTTGCTGCCGAAATAAATGTGGTCCTTTCCTCAAAACCAACCCATCTCCCCCTCTCATTTTTCTCTCCGCTTCTTAGGACCAAGCTGCCCGGGCTATGACACATCCCCGTACTCAGCCGTCAGTCCTTACTACCCCCCGCTGCTCCTCCCACAGATGCGGCCGCCCCCGCTCCCAAAGCCCGTGGACTCGTCCCTGTGGGGCGGCTCGGGAAGCAGTCCCGGTGCCCATTGCACTGACAGCTTCGCCAAGAAGCTACCAGTTGCCACCAAGCTGCCGAAACCCAGGGGTGGCCCCAAGCAGCTCCTGCTTCACTATTGTGACATCTGCAAGATCAGCTGTGCTGGTCCCCAGGTCAGCCGCCCCCGCCCCACGCTGGGCAGGCCTTCCTGCCCCCACGGGTGGGAGAGCCCTCCCTTGCCCCCTACGACCGGCCAGAGGTCAGGGTCGTTGCCTGCTCAAAAGACCCTCAGAAGGGTCGTTGCCTGTTATTAATTTGCAATGCCAAGTGCGCATCAGCATAACCTTAAAACTGCCTGGTGTTCTTGTGAAAGACACGAGAGCGGGCCCAGCGCTGGCTGTTGGCCGCAGAAGCGTGGTCTTGCACCCTGAGGCCACCTGCAGCACGGAGGCCCTCAGCGCACCCTCCTGGACATGAGGGCCGGTAGGTGCGGCTGGTCACAGTGCACCTTTGCTGCAGGGCCGTGTAGGCAGAGCCGTGCAGACAGGACCGTGTAGGCAGGGCCGCAGGCGGGTAAAAGCAGCATGTTCGGGCGCGCGTGCAGGCGAGTGCACTGCTGTCTAAGCAAAGGACCTCCCCAACGACGCTCGCAAGTGACCCACCTCGCTCCCTGCAAAGATCATCAGACGCTAGGGCTGGTCCTTACAAAACACCCCGTGTGGACTTTGTCTTGTTCTTAGTACTCTGAGAGAAAGCTGGCACCGTGGAGGCATGCAGAGACTCCAAATCGCAGGCTATAGAGGTGTGGGAGGAGCCCAGAACCCCTCATTCAGCCCCAACTTCCCTGGCAGAGGGATGAGGGCCAGGCGGCCCGCACTCAGGACTGCATCGTGAGGATTCTTGGTTCCTCTCACCAGTCCAATACAAGGTCTGCTCCTGTGATTCTAGACTCTTTGTGGCATCACGTTGAGCAAGGGTGTGACGCTCCCCATGGCCGTGGGGTGTGACGGAGCGTGGGCACGTGAGCATCACCCGAGTGGGTGTCGAGGCCTCTCTGAGACTTGTCTCCCCGTGGGACCGGGTTTCCCCAAGCGTGTCACCACTTGGCATAGCATCTGGCACGCAGACATGTCAGCTCCAGTTGTTCCCAGCTTTTTGGTAATGTTAACAGCGCTTGTTCGTTGGACTTTTCATTGAGGTAGTGGTGGTTTCACAGGTGGTTGTAAGAAACACCGCGCAGAGGCCCACGTGCCCTCACCCAGCGCCCCGGGTGCTGACGTTTTGCCAAACTACAGTCACTATCACAGCTGGCATGTTGGCCTTGAACCCGTCCACTGAGTCAGAGGTCCCAGGTTTTACCGGTCTCACTTGCACCTGTGTATGCCTGTGTGCACGTGCGTGTGCATGCGTGTGGTCTGCTCCATGCGAGCTCATCACCTGCCCAGGCTCGCACATCCGCCTCCACCACCGAGATGCCGGGTGCTTCTGCGGAGTCCCTGTGCTGCCCTTTCCTGCTCACCCCTCCCGCGCCCACCCAGCGCCGCTTGAGACACGGTTAACGTGGAAGCAGCCACACACGGCCTCCATCTACATCGGAAGGACTTGGTTGGTGTGGCCTTCTCGCAGCGGGGGCAGCACTTCTACCTCTTTTCCGGGCACCTGTCTTTGAGTCCAGGACGGCACAGTTGGCGGTGCGGTCTCCGTCCTGGCCAAGCGAGGGGCCGCCCGGGCAGCTGTGGGCTTCAGGAGCCGTGGGGCGCCAGGCAGGCCTCCTTCTAATGCTCCTCTGGGTTTTTTCTCATTCCACATCTGGTCCGTGTCTGTGACGGAGAGTCAGGCATCGGGATGGCATAAACTGCGAACATTTGTTCTTTCTACGGGCTCAGACTCTGCAAAGTGTGTTCTGAAGTAGTTTACTGTTGGCGCCTTGGTGTATATCCTTCCAGGCTTGTCTCCGGCCCACAGGCTTTTACGTCATGTCCGTGCGTGTGTGTGTGTGTGTGTGTGTGTGTGTGTGTGTGTGTGTGTGTGTGTGTGTTCTGTGGCTTAGGTAAAAACACAGATTCCTGGGACTTCCCTGGCGGTCCAGTGGTTAAGACTCTGCGCTTCCACTGCAGGGGGCATGGGTTCAATCCTTGGTCAGGGAACTAAGATCCCACATGCCACAAGGCACAGCCAAAAAAAAAAACCCCACAGATTTCTACATTCCGAGAGCACCCTTCCCACTCCTGTCCCTGCCCCCAGAGCCAGCCAACGTCACCAGTGCCTTTGGTATTTTCCAGAGGCATTTCTATTCCGCGGAATGTTGACTCTTGGCATGGTTAGAGGGCATTGGGTTAGCAGCCCCACTTTGCTTCATCTTAAGGCTTCCCAGAGACAAGTCAGGGCTGCCCCGTGAGAGCTCAGTCGTGTGCCAGACGCTGTCAGACATCTCGGGCATGCGGTGCGGGAAGCGTGGGTCTGTGCCTCGTGGCCACCTCCCCCAGGTGGACCCCGCCGTTTGGGAGCAGTGCTCTAACAGTGAAGTGTGTCCCCCATCGTTCCAGTAGCACGCATCCTTGCTTGGCTTCTGAGGTCAGATTCTGAAAAGCCGGAATATTCTTTCAAGCAGCCCCTGAAACTAAATGTGTGCTCCTTTGAGGATGCTTGAAGAAACTCACTGATTTTTAGAAAAAACAAAAGAGAAGGCAACCTTATGTCTTTCAGTCCGAGCTTCTGAGTCTTCTCTCTGTTGACTGGGCTTTAAAAGGAGGCCGTGAACAGAGGGATGGGGACATCAGGCCTCCCGTGAACTGCGGCGACGGGGAAGGCGCGGTGCCAGGTGGGCACACCCCCCTCAGGCTGCCCTCGCTCTCTGCCGGCAGACCTACCGCGAGCACCTGGAAGGGCAGAAGCACAAAAAGAAAGAGGCGGCTCAGAATATGAGCATCCAGCCCAGCAGCAGCCCACGAGGGGTGCAGGCGCAGCTGCACTGCGACCTGTGTGCCGTGTCCTGCACCGGGGCGGAGGCCTATGCCGCCCACATCCGGGGGTCCAAGCACCAGAAGGTAGGAGCCCCTCACAGGCCCCGGCCCACTCGGGACCCAGAGGGGCATCCCATGACACGGGGGGTGGGCAGCCACCCACGAGAAGCGGCTTTCCCTGCAGGCCCACGCGTCCTCTTTCCTCCAAAGCCAAACGCCTTCTCCCAGTTATAAAAGTCACATCTGCCCCTGGACAGAAGCATGGAGCAGGGCAGCTCGTACCCAGACCCCAGAGGAAAATGTTCTTGGCCTTGGGTGTGTCTGCATGTATATGTGAACCAGAGTTTGTATGTTGATGAGATCAAATGGTATATTCCATTTGGGGTCCTTATTTATTAAAAATCAAATTAAAGTAGTAAGGTTTAATATTTTAATATCAAAGTTTTCATTGATACTAAATTATTTAATATTAGCATTTGTCATATTTATTACTATTTTAATATCAACGTTTTCCTGTGGGCTTAAAAATGCCTGTAGTATGTCATATTGTGAGGAAATGAATGGGCTCCTCCACCCGAGAGAAGGTAGGGCCCCTCTCCCTATGCCCTCTTTCTATGGTCCAGAGGTGCTTTTTGGAAATCAGCAAACCTTCCCCAAATGGCATCATGAACCTGCAAGGTGATGCTCACCTTTCGGGTGTGCGCTGAGGACAGGAGGAGGGGGAATTCCTGGCTGGACGCCTGCTTTGAGCTGCACCACGAGGTTTAGAGTGAGAGGGTTAGGAAGGCCCCTGTCCCGTGGCTGCCTCTCTCTGCCCTGTCCACAGAACCCCCTCCAGCTGCCCCAGCTCACCGGCCATTCTCCCTCCTGCCCCCGGGCCTTTGCTCACACCCTGCCTTTGGCAGCCCCCTTCCAGCCCCCGCTGCAGGCTGGGCCTCCCCGAGCGCCTGCCTGAGGATCTGTCTTCTCCCCCTGCTCATCAAGGGCCTCGTTCCCCGGCCCAGCTGGGACAGGCTCTCGAATGCCTGCGTGAACCCACAAAACCCACCAAGGAAGGAGCAGTGAGGCGTGGAAAAGGGGACGTGCCGGCCTGGTGGTAGCAGGGGTGCAGGCGGGAGAGCTGGGCCCAGGCGGGGTGGGCTGCGGGTGTCACAGCTCACAGGCTGGGACTCGTTCTGGGGTCAGGAGGCCCTGCAGCCAGCCCCGGCGTGGGGGGCAGGTTTGAGCCGTGAGTGTCAGACTTAAAGCCAGAGAAGGTGTCCGAGACGGTCGTCAGTGCAGACTCTGGGGGTGGTGGAACAGTCCTTTCCAATGGGAACTTTTGCAATTAAGTGCCTTTGTTGGCGGCGGGGCATGCCGAGGACAGGGTGGGTGACTGTATCCTAGGTGGATCTGTGTCCCTGGACGTGTATGTGAGTTCCTGCAGAATGTGGAGGTGTGTCTATGGACGTGTACACCCACGTATACTGAACATGGATCTGTGTCGTGGACACGTACATGTGTCCATCTTAGCAGGTGCTCTACACACACTGTGTCTCTACCTGGGGCTGGCACTGGGCTGGTGCTTGGCATGCAGAAAACAGCCGTGCTTCTCAGCGCAGGCGGTGGAGTTTGGAGGAAGGGGGTCTGTGTAAGCCAGCAGGGGTGTCAAAGTTATAGGTCCCCCATATGCAGGAGTAGTGGGGGCCTAGAAGCAGGAGACAGCTCAGGAAGGCCCTTCCCAAAGCATTTAAGTGGGAGCAGGGGGAAGAGGCAGGGTCCCCGGGGACAGGGTGGACCACCGCCCTCACTTCCACAGTCTGCCAGCTCCCCCATGCCCGGTGAGGTGCTCTTCCTACCCCTGAGGAAGGTTGACCAGGCCTGAGCAGCCCTTACAGGGGGCTGGGTCTGTTCCAGGTCTTCAAGCTGCACACCAAATTGGGGAAGCCCATTCCCAGCATGGACCTGGCGCCAGCGAATTCGGCCCAGGCCACCAGCACCAGCCGGCCGGCCTCCACCCCCCTCACCGCAGAGAGCCCCCCCGCGGCCCCTGCCAGCCCCAGCATGTGTGCCCCAAGCAGGCCAGCGCCAGCCAGGAGACCGGCCGCCTCGAAGGCCTCACACATGGGTACGTGTCTCTGCGCTTCACAGCCCCTGCCCTCCCTCAACAAGCTCGAGCCTTAGAGACGGGATGGTCCAGTCAACGGTGTGCGTGCGGCCATCACTTCTGGGGAGGCAGGACCTATGAAGGGGGTGGTTCTCTCCCAGATCCCCGCCGGCGGGGTGCCTTCTGCCGCCTTTGGCCCACCCTGGGGAAGCATGGGCAGAACCAGTGCAGCTTCCATTTCTTCCCGTGGAGCTTGGGACCGAGCCGCATGCTGGCCACACTTGCGAAGCCGGCCCTAGGCCTGGAGAATCCCCTGGGCTGCCGCCTTCCACGTGCTGGAAGCAGCCCCCTTCCCACCGGGCACTCTGATAAGTGAGGTGGGCCCCGGGAAATCCAGGCAGGTTCCTCGCAGCCCCACCTCCAACCCTGCCTTCCCTCGAGCGTGTGTCACCCGCACCTGCTATGACCCCTGGGCAGTCACGGCTGCCGAGGGACATGCATTTCAAGGGTAAATAGGCTTACATGTCAGGCACTCACTCCACGTGCCTGATTCACCCTCCACGGCTCTAGGTTTGTCATTAGTCCCACTTTACAGATGGAAGAACCGAGGGGAGGGGAGGAAAAGCACTTGGCTCTGGACCACCCGGTGAGCGGTGGAGGTGGGATTCCAGCCCAGTCTCTGCCCTCTACCACCACGCTTTGTGTGGGAGGCGGGGCCTATTTTATTTTGAGCCTCGGCAGGCCTGAGATTTGAACCGTCACGTGATGTTGAAGATCAAACTGTAAAGCGGTTTTGGTGACAAAGAAATGTCTCCCTTCTGAGGCTCAGTAAACCCTCATCTGCTTGATGTTCCACTGTTGGTTAACTAAGGGCTGCAGACTTGTGCAGCAGTGGCGGTTGTCCTCAGAGAGGGGCCTACGACCTGTGCCTCCCTGTGGACCCGTCCACCTTGGCACCAAACGCCGTGAGGGCCTCGCTCTCCCAGTCGTGACCCAGGCTGGTGGGAAGGGGTCTCGTGAGACTCTGGATCCCACTGGCTGACGTCACGGAAGGGGGAGGGGGGCAGTGGGAGACCCGGTGGCATCGAGTTGTACCCTTCGTGCTGGCGGACCAGAAGCCGACCCTGGTTGCTGGCTGGAGCAGATTATAAGTCACGCGGTTCTTCCTTCCAGGGCCTCCTGCGCTGCTGGCGGCAGACAGCAGATCCCCCCAGGGGAAACCGGCACACCCCAGATCAGAGCGGCCCGGAGAACTGCCCGCCCAAGGAGGCTCTGTGGAAGCTTCTGGAACGTGCTGTGACGCACAGCCGGTGGGCCCAGGCTATGTGGAGGAGGTAAGTGCTGGGCGTCCAGCCATCAACTCACCCTGCTTCACCCTGGGCTCCAGGAGAAGGACCTTGCGGAGCCAGGCCTGGAGGCCTCGTCCCAGTTCTCCCCCTGAGACTTGCACACCCGCCCCGGGAAGACCTCAGTGAGCCAGCATCCCTTGGATCTCACTGGAAGGCCCGGGTGCTGGGCTTCAGATCTTAGAAGGAAGGCCCGAGACAGGCAGAGGCGTTTCCTGCCACCGGGCAGCCCCTCTTCCTGCGGCAAGGAAGGTGGCAGGAGGGATCTGTGTCCTGGAAACCCACGGGCACGTGATCCTCGGGCACAGGAGCCAGTGTGCGCCCCACACAGCACCACCTGCACGCCTGGGGCTTTGTGGAGCTCAGGTTCTGAGCCCCTCCCTACGAGCCCACAGTCCCAGCCTCCCGGGTGCTTCCTGGGCTGTGCATGTGGGCATTTCTTCCGTGCTTGTGTTCGTGCTTTTGTTCACCCAACTCAGCACCTTCTGTTTTGTCCCCTGCAAAGTATCCACACCAGGCAGGCTTCCTGCCAGTCTGGTGGCAGCCCCGGGATGGGGGGACAGGGGAAGGGAGGACGGGACGGTGGTGGCAGAGGGGAGCCGGGCCTGGGAGGGCGCGCTGGTGAAGAGCCACTCCTCTGAAAGCGTAAACCGCTGGGCAGACAGGAAACCAGCACCCGGCCTGGATGGCCCTGGGGGAAGGAGGTGCCCTGCTGGAGCCCAGACCCGACACGTGGGGGCCGTGGGCGGCGCTCAGCCGTGCCTTGTGTCTCAGGTGTGCAACGAGGAGGGCAGAGTGATCCGGTTCCACTGCAAGCTGTGCGAGTGCAGCTTCAATGACCCCAATGCCCGGGACATGCACGTGAGGGGGCGGCGGCACCGGCTGCAGTATAAGGTGTGCCTGCAGGGGGCGTCTGGTGGGCCTGGCTGGGGGTGAGCGTCTGTGCTCTTGACATCTTGGCTCACGTCTCAAAACACACGTTTTGCCCCGTGAGTCGGAGCCCCTGGGCCCTTCAGCACCCCGGGCTCAGCCAGAGGGACCGTTGGCTGCTTTCACGATGCCTTCTTGTCACAGGTTTGCCGGGGCACGCATGCACATGTGTGTTTAGACACACTTGACTATCAGGCCCCGTGTACGCTTGTGCACAGCACACACTGTGACTCTCCTCATGACAAACAATGGCTTCTGGATATTTCCTCTTTTCAGCAGCCTTGTTGAGATATAATTCACACACCACACAGCTCACCCATGTAAAGTGGCTTTTACTACATTCACAGAGTGTGCAACCAGCAGCTCCATCTAGTTCCAGAACAGTCCGTCAGGAGCCCCGTTCGCATTGGCAGCCACCCCCTCCCCCTCCCCCAGGCCCTGACAACCAGGAACCCACTCTCTGTGTCTATGGATCTGCCTGTTCTGGACGTTTCCCATCAGTGGAATCACACACTGGGTGTCCTTCTGTGTCTGGCTTCTCTCACTGAGCATCGTGTTCTCAGGGTCCGTCCACGGTGTAGCGAGTGTCAGTGCTTCACCCCTTTTCCTGGCTGAGAGATGCTCCCGTGTGTGGAGGGACACGTTGTGTGTGTTTCACCCGCTGAAGCACACTTGTGTTGTTTCCACCAGTGACCAATCCTTAGACAACACTACACTCTTTGAGTGATAGAATTAAGTACTAAGGACAAAGCCCAGTGAGCGAATTGGCAACGCTATTTAGAATATATAGATCTGGATCCCACACAAACGGAGTTTCCCTGGGTTACTCTGATCGGGACGAGCATTTCCGTTCAGTTGTCCGTCAGCATGCGTGACCACTGACCGCGGGTGCGCCTCCGTGTTGCGGTGCCTTCTCCCTCGGCTCCTCTGTCAGATGCGTGGACGGTTGGCTTGCGCAGTGGCGGACGTCACGTCTGCCGCTCTGCAAGTCGGTCATAGTTTTGTTCCCCGCTGTGGTTCCCTTTCCTGCCATGGCCTTTGGGGACGAGGAGTGTTGACACTTTGGGGATTGAAACTCACTGTTGTCTAAACCTGGCAGGAGGGACTTCCCTGGCGGTCCAGCGGGTAAGACTGTGCTTCCACTGCAGGGGGTGTGGGTTCGATCCCTGGTTGGGGAACTAAGATCCCGCATGCCGTGGGGCATGGCCAAACAATAAAAAAATAAAAAATAAACCTGGCAGGAGGTGGCACCCCCAGCATTCTCATCTGAACGAAGGTCCCCTATTTTCCCAGAAAAAAGTGAACCCCGATCTTCCGATTGCGGACAAGCCCAGCACGAGAGTTCGGAAGCTGCTGGAGGAGAGGCTGAGGAAGCAGCGGCAGCTGAGCAAGCAGCGTCTGGGGGAGCTGCGGCGCCAGCATGACGAGATGAGGTGCGGGGCCTCAGGGCCCTCCCCCGCCAGCTGCGCTCAGCCCGGCCGGACGAGGCAGCACGCGGAGCCGCTTCTGGGGCTCCCCACGCTCTCCCGCGTGACCGGCCCAGGGTCCCGCCGCCGCTCACGGCTCCTTGTCCCTGCCACCCCAGCAGGCGCTACGGCTTGTGCAAGAGGTGGCTAGAAGAGGAGCCACAGGCGCAGGAGGCGCGCTCGGGACGCTCACCGCCTGACCAGCATGCACCTCCCCTCAGGAGCAGGCCGGGGTTGTCCACAGCCAAGCCTCTGGTGGGTGGTGGTCTCATCTTGATGTCCGAATGCCTCAGGGGCTGGGGACTGGAGGGGGCTGAGGGCCTTACCTCCAGCCACAGCGATCCCTTAAAGCTTCCTGAGGCCCCAGTGGTCACATCCCTTGGGAGCCTTTGGGTGTCTGTCCATCCGAGGGGGCGGGCCGGGTCGGATGGGAACTGTGGATTGCACCCTGCTGACGGAGGGGGTCACCAGCTGCCTCGGGGCCTCTGGCTCGGAAATTCGACAATGTTGCCCAGGGAGCTCACTGGACCCCCCAGTCGGCCCAAGTTCCCCACAGCCATCGGGGCCCTGGGGTTCTCACTGGTCCACCTCCCCTGTGGACCCTCTCATTCCTCTGCCTGGCTCTCCGGCCACCACTTGCCTGTCAAAGCCAGCCTGACTCCGGGCCCCCAGCGTCCCCCGGGCCACCGGGGCCTCTCAACCTGCCCGTGACGTGACACGTGTGCCTTTCCCCGAAGCCCATGAGGCGGCCGGAGTCCAGCGACGACCGGCATGTCATGTGCAAGCACGCCGCCATCTACCCCACAGAGGAGGAGCTCCTGGCCATCCAGAAGGCCGTCTCCCACTCAGAGCGCGCCCTCAAACTGGTGTCCGACACAATGGCCGAGGAGGATTCCGCACGCCCAGAGCCAGAGGGCGGGGAGTGCAGGTAATGGGCATCGCCCTCCTGTCCGGGGGGGCCCGGGGTGACAGAGGTGGCTCCACTGCCAGGTGGCTTCGAGCCCTTGGACGCCCAGGGCTTTCCAGAAAACTCCCCAAGAGAGGTTCAGAGCCGGAGCCCCGAGGCTCACAGGGAATTGTAGTCCCAACTGGAGAGAGCCGTTGTTCTAACACCAGAAGTTACTTTTCCTGTCGAAGACATGTGTAGAAATGTAGTTCACAGGGGATTAGCCCCTCTGTTTCCTCACCCATAACGCGGACATAAGTGTGATTCTCCTGGAGCAGGAGGTGCTGCCGAGCGTCCGCGTGAATCATCTTTCCAGCTGCCAGGAGTGTTGCAAGATGGAAAGTCCTGATGCCTTGTATCCATTTACTTTTCTGGCCGCACCACACAGCTTGTGGGATCTTAGTTCTCCGACCAGGGATTGAACCCGGGTCCCCAGCAGTGAGAGCGCGGAGTCCTAACCACTGGACCGCCAGGGAATGCCATCATTTACTTTTTTAAGGTTTTTTGTGGGGTTTTTTGGTGGTAAAATACTCATAACACAAAATTTGCCATCGTGACCATTTTTACGTGTACACTACGGCAGCACTAAGTACATTCACAAGGTTGTGCAACCATCACCGCTGTCCATTTCCAGAACTTTTTCATGATCCAAAACAGAAATCCGTCCCGTGAAATTCCCCAGGCCACCCGCTGCCCCTGCCCCTGGCACCCACCTTTCCACTCCCTGTCTCCACGGCTTGGCCTGTTCTGGACGTTTCACGCCAGTGGAATCATGCAGCATCTGTCCTTTTGTGTCTGGCTGATTCGAACCAGTAGCTTCTTCCTGCCACAGTGTTTGCTCCCCGACAAGAACATGCGAGCCACTCGTGGGTCACCAGGTGTCATAACAAAATGCACTCGCCCCTCAGCGTGAACGCAGCTGCCTCCCCGGGACAGTGGGCCTTCCTCACCGCCTGGAAGGGGAAGCAGGCGCAGCCCCTCGGGCAGAAAGGAGGGCCCTCCCTTAACCCCTACCCCGTTGTATTCTGAAGGAAAAGGCCCCTTTGCAGTTTTGCTCCCGTTTTCTCCCTGTACTCGTGTTTTGGGTTTTTTGTTTGTTTGAAAATATTTTATTTATTTATTTATTTATGGCTGCGTTTGGTCTTAGTTGCGGCATGTGGGGTCTTGGTTGCAGTATGTGGGATCTTTCGTTGCGGCGTGTGGGCTCTTCGTTGCCGTGCGCGGGCTTCTCTGTAGTCGTGGTGTGCAGGCTCATTAGTTGCGGCGCGAGGACTCTCTAGTTGTGGTGCGTGGGCTCCGTAGCCCTGGGGCATGTGGGATCTTAGTTCCCTGACCAGAGATTGAACTGGTGCTCCCTGCAGTGGAAGCGCCAAGTCTTAACCACTGGACCACCAGGGAAGTCGTGGATGTTCCATTATTAACTATCGCAAAGAGTATGTTTGGTTTGTTTTTTTTTTTCTATTTTATTATGGAAATTCTCTAACACACACAAAAGGTGACGAGGCCCAAGTGACCATCCCTAAACCAGGGATGACTCACTTGCTCTCTACCCACCCCCCTCCTGGACAGACCGCTGCGGTTAAAGACAATATCAGGCATCAGCCTGAGGGTGGAGTACATGTCTCTAAACAAGACTCTTTTTCATTTAACAAAACCAGAACACCATTATCATACTTGAAAAAAATGAACAATAATTCTTCAACCCCATCAAATATCCAGTCAGTGCTGAAATTTCCAGTTTTTTGTTTAGGGTTTTTTTTTGTTTTGCAGTTGGTGTTGAATCAGTGTCCAAATTGATTGACAACCTGTCAGTCTCTTTATCTGCAGGTTCCCCGCCTCTCTGCTTTGTCTTCCCCTGAAGGATCTGGTCCTGGTCCCGTAGAGTCTCAGGTGTGGCCAGGTCCCCTCGGACCATCCCAGGCTCCAGCACTTGCAGTCCGGAGACAGACCACAGAGAAATACACAAATGCATTACAGAATTAGGTTATCTCGTATCCTGAGAAGTGTCACAAAGAAAACAGCAAAGTGGGGATCAGGGAGTGGCAGGATCAGGTGGCAGCTTCGAGAGCCAAGGGGCGGACATTTGTGTTGTGACAGCCGTGGGGAGGGCCACCGCGTGAGGGCACCCCAGGCAGTGGTCCAGGTGGGATGAGCCTCCTGGGGAGGGAGTGGAAGGAGAGGGCGGTGGCGAGGCGGCCCAGGGGTCAGGCTGGGGACCTCGGACCCCAGGAGGAAGCTCGGTGTCCCCAGTCTGCAGAGGGGCAGCACTGGGAGGGTGGCTGCTGGGAGGACGTGGTGGTGGCAGTCACCTGCAGAAAGTGACCAGGCCGGTGCAGTGCAGGTGGGGACACGACTCGGGGAGAGGCAGGGAGCGTCTGGCCGGCGGCCTCGGGGGAGTTCAGCTGGGGGCGAAGCGGCCACAGAGGTGGCTCAGCAGCATGAAGCCAAAAGGACCGACGAGGGGGCCCTGCTGGCTGAGGACCAGGGCGCCGCTGGGGGTGACCGCGGGTGGCCTCTTCCAGAATGCAGTTCATTAGGAAACGGTGACGGCCGCCAGCCCTGCTGAGCAACACAACTTCCTAGCGGCGGTTCCAAGCACTTCTCCCAGATCTGTCTCCTCGTGGCTCTTTGATCAGGTGCCCCTGGGGAGGGCCGTGCTCCCGTTTTACAGATGAGGAAGCGGCCCTGCGTGCAGGAGCAGGGACCCTTCCTCCCCACCCTCTGCCCACGCGTTTGCGGGTTTGTCTCGGCAGCCGCCCAGGCCCCTCTGCTCGGATCCTGAAAGGCGTGATGCGGGTCGGCCTGCTGGCGAAGGGCCTCCTCCTGCGGGGAGACAGGGCCGTGCAGCTGATCCTGCTCTGCTCCCAGAAGCCCAGCCGCGCGCTGCTGCGCAGAGTCACGGAGCAGCTGCCCCTCCAGCTCCCGGTGAGGCGCCCGGCCGCGCATCGCGTGACTTCTACGCGGCTTGGACACAAACCGGTTTGTTTTTAGAAACTGGCGCAAGGAGAGAGTGGTGGAACTTGAGGGTTCCTTTACAGAGGGGGTTGAGAGTAGAGCCTGGAAACGCTCTAAATGTCCGGTCACTGAGGACGGTTACTTCCGTCACATCCACAGCAGAGCCCAGCCAGCCGGGACGGAGCACAGACAGGACGAAATCCACAGGACAGACACTCAGGCTCATGAGACTAGAGAGGCACAGGGCTGGGGGTCGGCCGGACCTTCTCCTCCAGAGCAGTTCCTGTTGTTGTCATAGAGCCTTTTTTTTTTTTTTTTTTTAAATCTATTTATTTATTTTTGGCTGAGTTGGGTCTTCGTTGCTGCGCGCGGCTTTCTCTAGTTGCGGCGAGCGGGGGCTACTCTTCGTTGTGGTGCGCGGGCTTCTCGTTGTGGTGGCTTCTTGTTGTGGAGCACAGGTTCTAGGCGCGTGGGCTTCAGTAGTTGTGGCTCGCAGGCTCAATAGTTGTGGCTCACGGGCTCTAGAGTGCAGGCTCAGTAGTTGTGGCACACAGGCTTAGTTGCTCCGCGGCATGTGGGATCTTCCCGGACCGGGGCTTGAACCCGTGTCCCCTGAACTGGCAGGCAGATTCTTATCCACTGCGCCACCAGGGAAGTGCCTGTCATAAAGCTTTTCTCAAGCGAGATGGTAACCGGGAGAAGAGTGAAATCATGTCATGATTTAAATTGATCATCTTCCATTAAAATACTCAGTTCCCAGGGCGGTTTCTTCTTCCTGATGTGTCTGCTGCCCTTCCCGAGAGAATTCAGCACCGTTCCTCCGACTCATGTAGTGAGCACTGGGGGCCGGGCAGACCCAGGCTCACCTCTGGGACTCCCAGTCTGGTCAGGAAATGCAATAAACAAACATAGAGCAAGCTAACTTCCAGTTTATCTTCTGTAGAGAAATTAAAACCTGATGTCAAGTAGCGAGCACCTGGGGAGAGTGGGGGCCACTTCAGACAGGACCGTGGGAGGTGTGTGTCCTGACAGAAGATGGAGCAGGTGAGGTGAGAGCTGAGAGATGAGGAGAGGCCTTGAAAGATGTGGGGGTGGGCAGTGTTCCACATAGAAGGACCTGCACCTGAAGAGGCCAAGAGGCAGGAGGCCCAGGGAGATGCGTGCCCGAATGGACAAAGGCCTAGATCAAGCTGGGCCTGAAGGCCATGTGGGGAGGTAAGATTGCCTCCTCAGGGAAATGGGGAGACTGGAGGGTTTTAAGCAGGGGAGTGACATGCTCCGACTTCACCAATTTAATCACTCGTTTCCTGAACACCCACGACATGACAGTTTTCTGCTCAGTACCATAGGGGTTGCAAAGATGGCTCAGATGCAAGCCCTGTTCTCCGGAACCTTGCAGCCCAGTGGCTAATACAAAGCCCTAAGCCCCATGAAGATGGATGAGGCCATGGGGAAGATGGCTAAGGCCACGGGAGAGCTGGCAGTGCACCCCACTCCCAGCTGTGTAGACAGACCCTCCTAGCCATTACCTGGCCAAGTGTCTCGGGGGACCCCAAAGCAAGATGAGGGACACAGTAAAGCTCTTCTATGCAGGCACTGGGTCACTGCACCAAACCCACCTTTGTTGTGCAGTCTCCCCGGGAGGCTGGTAATCGGGGATGGCAGTCGGAGTTCTGATGACTGTGCGCAAGGGGTCCCTTCTTCCTGAGCCCCTGAGAGTGACAAGCCGGAGAGGGTGTAAATGGAGGGGAGAGAGATCTGCCAAGAGGGCGGGGCTTGTCTGGAGGCTCTGCTTGCAGTGGGCCTGACCCTCAGGGTATCCCCCAGTGATGCAGCCAGCGCAGGCTGGGTCCTAAGGATGCGTGTGCTGGGGCAGGGCTGAACCCTGGGCAGCCATGGGGTGGGTACCAGAGCCGAGGGGCCTCAGATCTTGCCTGGAGGCAGCCCCTGTCCAGTGTCCTGAGAAACCATCGTTCTGCCCTCATTACCCAAACAGTAGCCTGCTGGGCCAACTGAAGGATTTTGCATTTTTCACTGAAGAGCATCTCTTGGGTCACATTCCATATTCTTACTTAGGGAGCTTCATTCTTTTTTGTGGCCAAAGAGTATTCTATTGCCACTTGTCCATAACTAGCTGGGTCCTTCCATGTAGTTGGACATTTAGGTTGTGTCCAGTGTTCTGTGTTACCAGTGAGGCTGCAGCAGATGAAGAACCTTGTACACACACTGCTCCACACATGTGGGAGCACGTCCCGGGGCAGAGTCGCGGGGGCTGAGGCATGAGCCTGGAGGCTTCTGCTGAGTGTGGCCAGGTCAGCCTCCACCAGCAGTTTAGAGACGCATGGATTTGCCAGCCCAGCGCCTCCTCAGACTCTTGAGCTTTGTCCTTCCTACAGCTGACTATGGTACCCCATTCTAGTTTTAACGTGATTCTCCCTTGCCATGGGAGGTTTTTTTTGTCATTATGTAGAAAGGGTCACTTTGGTTTCTCTTTCTGCAAACTATCTATCACTTGCCAGTTTTTTTTTTTTAAGATTTATTATTTATTTTTTGTGACTGTGTCGGGTCTTAGTTGCGGCACACGGGATCTTCACTGAGGCATGCGGGATCTTTGTTGCGGCACGCGGGCTTCTCTCTAGTTGTGGCATGCGGGTTTTCTCTTCACTAGTTGTGGCAGGCAGGCTCCAGGGCACGTGGGCTCTCCAGTTGAGGGGCGCAAGCTCAGTAGTTGTGGCATGCGGCATGTGAGATCTTAGCTCCCCAACCAGAGATTGAACCCGAGTCCCCTGCACTGGAAGGCAGATTCTTTACCACTGGACCACCAGGGAAGTCCCCACTTGCCAATTTTTTGCTGTTGGGTTGCTGATCTTGTTGTTATTGAGCTTTGGGTGTTTTTACATATGAAGGCACCTTGATGCTGGGTCTGCTGTCTGTATGCATTTCTACGTGTGCACTTCTGGAGGCTGGGGCTGTGTCTGTGTCCCTAGGAGGTTCCAGAACACCCGGCATGGGGCCTGGTACCCAACCGCGTCCTGCCTCTCAGCTAGAGTAATGAGGCCTTGTGTTGTATTTGCACCCCGTAGATGGTGACAGAGGACAAGTACGAGGTCTCCTCCGACCCTGAAGCCAACATCGTCATCTCCTCCTGCGAGGAGCCCAGGATACAGGTCACTGTGTCCATCACCTCGCCCCTGATGCGGGAGGACCCCTCTGCAGACCGAGGTGCGTCAGGGCCCTTCCGTCCAGCCCTCCTCTCCACACACCCGGTGGCCTAGGGCAGCATCCGCCTCTGCTCTGGACAGGAGGTGGAGGGGTTGCCACAGCCAGTTTCCGGCACTTCGTCAGCCCGGATGCCCTGGTGAGATAAGAGCTGGGCCTTGGGGCTGCAGAGGAAGGGAGGTAGAGAGCTGGGGCAGAGTGTCAAGTGGCTCAGTACTCAGCTGTGGGGCATGTGCGCAGGGAGCACTTCCTCCCATCCCTCCTGGCTGTGCCAGAGGAGACCAGCTGTGCCCCATCCCCCAGCAAGACAGGGCCCTGGGGACCTGAGACAGATGCGCATTGCCTGAGGCAGTGGGAGGGGGTGGGGGGCGAGGCCAGAGGGCAGCCAACAGGGAGGGTGCAGACCAAGCTGATGGGGATGCACCCGAGTCTCATCCAGCCGTGGAACCTCCTGGAACAGCCCTGGAGACTGTTTCCCAAACTCCAGTCTTTCTTGGACCCCCTTCATGATTGTTGTTAGATCTGAGGGCCACGAACCACTGATGCTTTCCTCTGAATCAATTCCTTTTTGACTCTTAAATTTTTAAAGAGGAGAGCCTTTGAACCGTAAGTGGAAAGCTGTACCAGTTGTCATAAAGAGAGTGCCATCTGAAAATAAATACAGTGGGAAGAAAAAGTGATGCCCTTCAGTTCCAGGTGGAGGCCCTGCTCCGGCTTGCTCGGAGGCGGGGATTGGGAATGTCGGAAAGGGTTCAAAGTCCAAGGCCATGGAAAGAGGTGGACTGGAGGGGGCTAGAGAACTGGAAACCCCTCCGAGGGAGCCCCGGGCCCCCAAGAGCTGCGATGTCCCCGCCCTGCTGGTTGCTGCTGGGAGGGGAGCTTTCAGCTTCCTCTGTTGCTTGCTCTCAGCCCCAGAGGAGCAGACCCAGGCCTGGGGGTTGGGGGGTTTATGGGTGAAAGAGAAACCTCTGCTCCCTCCTGTGACCTAAAACACCAGGACCTCGCAGAATAAGGGGAGAAGAATTTTCCTGAAGCAAGAAGAAGAAGGAATCAAAAACAGGCCAGAATTTTCCCCAGACACAGGGCCCTGGTCACCCGTGATGGCGTGTGCTCAAACCTGACCCGCTGTCTCCCTCTTAATTATGCATGCGGAAGTTTCTGGAAATCCAGCTTCATTCATAGTTTTCCATCTGAACCGTGATTTGCTAACCAAGGGAGTCAGCGCTGATGGCACCGGGTGACAAGCGTGGAGCTCTCTCCTCGTGAGAGCGCAGAACCCGGAGGAGATGGGATCTTCGTGGAGAGGATGTCCGTGGTCCTTGCAGCATCCCGGAGAAAGGGCCAGCGAGCAGAACCATGTGTCTTCTGGATAAATGCAAAGAGGCCTAGGGACCTGAGGGCCCGGCCACGTGGCCTGGGCAGTGGGAGCAGGGAGAGGGGCGCCTGGCCCATGTGCCCTTCTCTTCTAGAAGGAACAGCGGCGCCTCCGCCTGACCCGGGAGATGTCCTGAGCTCAGAGAAGTGCCTCCAGTCGCTGGCTGCCCTCCGCCACGCCAAGTGGTTCCAGGTCAGGGGTCGGGCCCAGAGCGGGCTCCCAGTACAAATGAGGGACAGACGTGGGTGGGGCGGTTGCTTGGCCGGCTGCTCGACCCACGTGTCCACGCCCAGCACTAACCTGATGGAGATTGCATCCTGGCTGATTGGGTCGGGAACCTGAAAGGAGTGACCACCACTCTGGGGGTGGGGGGCCGCAACGGCCGGCACTAGGGCTCAGCCGTGGGCCGTTTGGGAATGGAGTCTGCTTCCGGTCGCCAGCTGTGAGGCCGGCCGGCCCATGCCTCCCGGAGTCCCTCACTGCCTCCACTGCCAGGACAGGACCCCCGGCTGGGCTCGCTACCCCTGGATCAGCCCTTGTTCCCTCGGCCCCATGCACATCCCCCCCTTGGCCACGTGCTTACAGCTCCCTGGAGCTAACCATGTGCTTCTTTCCCCGAAGGCGAGAGCCAGTGGCCTGCAGCCCTGTGTGATCGTCATCAGGGTCCTTCGGGACCTCTGCCAGCGTGTGCCCACCTGGGGGGCCCTGCCGGACTGGGTAAGGCAGTGCCAGGGGGCTGGCCCTGCTTTAGGAAGCCCCCAACCCCTGATAGGCCACAGCCCTGGGAGGCCGAGCCTCATTTCCTGGTTCAGCGCTCAGCTTTCCAACAAAGGGCTGGTGTCCGTCTGAGTGCCAGGAGAGGTGGATCGCGGTGGGGCATATCGGGGTCCCTTGGCCCCAGGGTGAGGCTTGCTACAGACACAGTCTCATTTGACTGCATTATCTGGAACCCACAACCTTGCAGGCAGAATCAGGAAGCGTGCAAATACAAGGGCGCCCCAGCAAGAGGTGGGGTGTTTGCCTAGACCTGTAGGTGACAGTGCAGAGGCCCCCGTGGGGGCAGGCAGCCTGGTGCAGACCCACGTCCTCTGAAGGGGTGGTCCCCTGCGGCCCTGACACCCCCGGTCAGCAGGCCCCGAGCCCTTCTGCGGGGAGAGGATGCGAAGGCCCCCTGTCCCCCAAATCCCCAAGCTGCCGTGTTGTGAGAACCCCAGCTCCTGCCCTCCGTGGGCCCCCCTGCCCCGTCTTTCAGGATCTCATCTCATCTGTGCGCCCCTCGGCAGGCCTGTCTCTGAGTGTCCCTCTCCCATCACACACCCACTGATCCCCCAGCGAGCGCAGATGTGTAGGTTTTTAAGCCTTTCACCTTCGACATTATCCTTGGGAAGGAGGCCGAGTGCCCTGAACTTGGAGGTACGCGTGCATCTTATGTGCAGCCTTCTGCTGCCAGTTCATTGGCTCCCACACCCAAAGACAGGTTCTTGGACCCCTCCCACCTGAGCCCAAGCTACCCTTGGCCTTGCTCATGAGGGCTCTGGTGCCCACCCGGACCTCGGCTTCCTGCCCATGGACCGGGGAGACGTCCACTCTCAGCACCACCCCCGGTGGATGGCACAGTGGGTGGCTCTGTGCTGAGTGACAAGAGGGGTTCACTCAGATGCTGGGAGGGCCCCACATTCCCCGGAGCCCATTTCCCTGTAAGTATAGATGCAACCCCCATGACGGTCACAGCTCCGGCCCTGGGCTCCTTGGAGGTGGGGACAAGCCTGCGCAAGTCCCCAAGTCCTTGTGACCCTCATGGCCCTCACTGTCTGAACCTCGGGTCATGGAGAATGAGTTTCTTTTAACCCTCATGACACTGGTTTGCAATGTTACCATCTATGGGATTTTGCTGATGTCAGAACTAGGCGAGAGAGTTCCCTAGAGAACTGAGAGAAACCCGCCCAAGGCCACACCAGGGTGGCAAGGCCCCGGTGACCCCCTCCTTGTAGAAGTTCAGGGGTGGGTGGGTGTGAGGGGAAGAGCTGGGAGGGGGGCCTCACATCCCCGGTCCCCTGGAGACCTGGCTGAGGCCACACAGCCGCGCCATCCTCAAAGGCCCGGGTCTCCTTCTCTGTCCCCACCCGGCCCAGGCCATGGAGCTGCTGGTGGAGAAGGCTCTGAGCAGCACGAAGGGGCCCCTGAGCCCTGGGAACGCCGTGAGACGGGTCCTGGAGTGCGTGGCCTCGGGGACGCTCCTGACAGGTCAGTCCCCGTCGGCCGGGAGCCCAGACCCTGGAGCACGTGGCAGAGACCAAGGGCCATGGCGGGGGCGGGGGGACGGGGGAGCGCAGAGGAGCCTCTTAGGAACACTCAAGAACCACGTCCAGCACAGGCAGGACAGCAGACACAGACGTGCACACACATGTCACCACTCAAGGGAGCCGCGCGGAGGTGTGGATTAGCTGGAAGGAGAGGCGGGGTGGAGGCTGGAGGGGAGGGGTCCGTGCCTTCTCTCACGCTCCGCTGATGGCACACCCACCCTCTCTGGGGAGCCAGGGACAGCCCGGGGGACATTTCCGAAGGAAACAACAGGAATTCCATGATGGGCTTTGTACAAAGATGTTCACCACGATGTCCTTCACGGTAGCAGAAGGAGGAGAGCATGCATGTGGCCCGCGTGACATGTTAGATGCAAAACGGTGTTTTCCAGTCATTTCAGGGACATGGGACGATAGCATTTTAAGTGGAAGAAGAGGATGATACACTGGCCCGTGGTGTGAGCCTTTTCTGTAACTACATGCTCGCCCACGTGTGCACACACACACACACACGCAGGCGGTGAGGAGGTCTGCTGAACGCGTGTGGGGCTGGAGGGAGGACTGGCAGGGGAGAGGCCCGGTGTGGCCCGTGGGCGCGAGGCGGCCAGGTGCAGAGACCCCAGCACTGCAGAGCCGCAGTGGCGCCTTCGTAAGGGTGCAGTCTCCTTCTCTGCCACTCCCACCTCCCCTCTCAAAGATGGGCCGGGGCTCCAGGATCCCTGCGAGAGAGACCAGATGGACGCTCTCGGGTCCATGACCCTCCAGGAGCGGGAGGACATCACGGCCAGTGCCCAGGTAGGAGGCCAGCCCACGGGGCTCCCCGACTCAGGCCAGCTCGACCTGGCTGTGGGCGACCCAGGTCCCAGCCCCCATTCGCATCTGTGCTGCATCCCAGGAAATGGTCTGGGACTCCCCTTCCCACCCCCTCCCTTACAGAGACAGGTGGCTTGTGGGTGACAGGACTGCTTCGGGGGCAGGGCCAGCCTGGCCCAGAAACAAAGCTACTCCCGTGATGAGGTGCAGACTTGGGGCCTCCTTGGCTGGCACTGTCCTCCCCAACCCTGCCCTGTGGTCTGCAAACACCCAGCCAAGGCCTCCAGCTGGGCCTAAACAGCTTCAGGCCCCAAAGCAGAGACCCCGTCTGTGGCTTCCCTTTTGTTTGCAAATTTTTACTTATAAGCAAGTCTCCCAGCAGTACAGAAATCGCACTGGGCCTGACATTTATGAATGGCCTTCAGTGGAAAGAGTCAAATTGCTCTTGATCAGAGCCGAACCTGGAGAGGCAGGATCTAAGTTCCCTGTAGCGAGGAGAGAAAGAGCTGAAATTCCGAGGGGCTTCCTGGCACAGTACTCACCACCAGCTGGCGCAAGCAACTCCCAGTACAGTTCTTCACGCCCAAGGGTGACGTGAGCTCTGCAGTTGCTAGAAGGGTGTCGAGGATGCCCAGCAAGCCCCTGAGTCCGCACGGGGCCATGAGAGGCGGGCCAGGAGGCCGCGGGCAGAAGGGTCCTGACGGGTCATTTGCCCCCAGCACGCCCTGCGCATGTTGGCGTTCCGGCAGATCCACAAGATCCTGGGCATCGACCCTCTGCCGCCCCCCAAAAGCAGGCCTGGGGCGCGCTTCCGGAAGAGGCCACGGGAGGCAAGCGAGGCCGAGGCCGAGGAGGGCGCCGGCCAGAGGAAGCGGGCCGGCGGGGCAGAGAGGGGCCCGTGTGAGCAGCCTCGCCTCCCCAACGGGACCTGACGCCCCACCGAATGGCTGCTTCACCCCTGACGCTGGGCAGTCCTGTTTTCCTTTGCAGTTATGTTCCATAGATTTCTTTAAAGACACTTGTGCTTAAATCATTAGCAAAATCTCTTCATCTGGCGATTTCAGCTGCGGGGTTTGGGGCACAGCGCCCCAAGGCCTGCCTTCACCCGGGCGAGAAGGTGCAGCACAATTTTAAACCCTGGCATTTCTTGCTAGCTTTAAACTCACCCTGTGGCCTACTAAGGGTGTGGGTTTTTAAATGGCTTTGTGAGGACACACCAGCCGTGCATGGATTTGAAATCTCACGGGCAAGCCCCCTGGGGGTCCGACATCAGGAAGCCTGTCCCCGGAAGGTAGGTTGGGAGGATCTGGGGTGATGGCCAAGCCTGAGAGTGTGCCCAGGCCGGGGTCCTCAGTCCCCAAGCCCAGTCTCCAAACACGCTGCCCCCTCCAGCTCCCCAGCCTGGAGACGGCCCCGCGGCCAGAGGTCTGCAGGGCCTGAGCTGGGCTCGTCCCCCAGCCAGCCATGGGAGGGCCACAGGGCCGAAGGGTGATGAGCATGCAGGCTGGGCATGCCCCTGACCCCCGGAGTATCTGTGACCCCCATGGCACTGCACCCCATGCCACTCCGGGCCTTCTGCACCACGAGGAACAGCTCTGTATGCCTCATTCGAGGCTGGGTTTGCCTTGTCTTTCTCCCGTCCTCCTTGCATAGGTGCAGCCAATGTGGGTCCAGGGCCCGCCCCTTGAAAGTGGAGTCTGGGGGCTCTGCCTGGTGCGGGGCACAGAATCAGGCGCCTCCTGGCACTGGTGGACGTGAAGGCACCCTTGCCCAGCCCCCACCCCGATCTGTCCAAACTTCCCTCTTTGCGACAGCTTCTCTTGTCCGGCTGCCCTGTGGCACTGAAGGAGATAAGTCCATCTTTGGGCTGACACGATCTTTTCTGGTCACTTGATTGTTTCAAGCTCATTTCTGTGTTTAAGGGACAGCCTGTGTGTGGCTTCACATCTAATGTCTTCGTAGAACTACCTGGAAGTTTGGGGGGGTGGGGAATAAACGAGATATGCCTGTCTCTTGGTGTGGACCGCGCAGTCCTTCCTCGGGGTGCAGTGACCCTGCTGGGCTCCTGCAGCCTCTCAGGGCCCCAGGCAGGGGCCCTGACCAGCCAGAACTTCTCCCCGAGGCTCTGAGGCTGGGAGTATGGATGGGGAGGAGGTCCAAGGGGCTGGTGCTGCCCAGGTGTGGGCCTCTCAGGCCATCTCCACACTGAGGTCCCCTGGGAATGCAGAGGAGCCAGGCTCTGCAGACCCCACCCCCAATCCCGGGGATCCAGCCCAGGAAGCACTCATCTCACACACATCCCACAGCTACTCAAGGAACCCACCCTGGCCTGGTCCAGGAGATACACAGCGGGACCATCAGCGGGAGGGTTGGGGACCCGGAAGGCTTCCTGGAGGAGGGGGCAGCCAAGCTGAGTTGGGAGGGGAGGCTCTCCGCCTGCAGGCCCTCTACCAAGAGTTCCCCCGCAGTTTCCCCAAATTCTCATTGCAAACCTCAGGGGGTGGCGGGGGTCCAGACAGGGAGAGGGCAGGTTGGAGGGCAGAGAGGGGAGGAGGCAGGCGAGGTTGCAGTGGCCCGTAGCGGAAGTGGCACATGCCTGTGGGCACAGACCAGGGCAGGGAGATGGCCAGGACCCCCTTCTCAGAGCTGGGCCAAGGGAGTGTCGGCCCCCCATGCAGGCAAAGCTTAGCCTGGTTCTACCAGACACATTATCTACCGGAAACAAGAAGCAGCCAGCTGGTGCCTGACCACTCTGACCTCCCCGGAAGGGCAGGCCGCTCTCCTCTGCCTCTGGGCCCTTCCTGAGGGAGCAGCACCCCAACAGCACGAGTGAAGGCAGAGCAGCCCCTCGGCTACAGCTGCACACCGGGCACGGGGGACATTCTTCACCTCATGTGGGGGAGGCTTCACCCTCACACACTCTCTCCCTCTGCATCTCTGTCGACAGCTCTGCTATTCATCCAGCTGCCCAGGCTGACCACCACCACCACTGAGGAGTCCTTCTGGGTTCCTTTGTGCTCGGGGCTGAGCCATCTGGAAGTCCTATTGGTCCCACTTCTGTTGCTCTCCATTCACAGCCTCTAGCACTCTGCAGCTTCAACCCTCCAGCAGCTGGGGCCTCAGGATAAAACTCAGGATTACACTCAAGATAAAACCCCAAATCCCGACAAAGCCCCCCCAGAGAACCCAACTGCCACCCTCTGCCTCAGTAACTCCACTTCAGACCTACTAGTCTCTGCTGGTCCTCAGTGAACCAGCCAAACTTCTTCCTGCCCCAGGGCCTTTGCACATGCTTTTCCCACTGCCTGTTAAGCTCTTCCCCTGGCCTGTATGGCCAGCTGCTCCTCTCCTCCTTTGGGTCTCAGAGAGGCCTCCTATAACACCTCAACCTGTCACATAACCCTATTCATTTCCTTTATGCCACACGCCACTGATTAAAATCATTTGTTATCTGCCTTGCTCCCACGCTGTGAACTGTCTGCGGGCAGCAAGTATATATGCCTTACGACGGCACTCCAGGTCTAGAATAGACCAAGTTTAGTAAATATGTTAATGCTTGAAACCATGCTCTGACCCTCAAGGATGGGTGTCTGTGTTGGAGGAATTCACCTCCTAGCAGATAAGAAGACACCGTTTGTTTCGGTGTCATCCCAGGAGATTACTGTACCGACCAGGATGACAGCCTTTGGCTAAGGCGGTGGCAAGAGGATGAAGGGAAGGGAGAACGGGTTGGCATTCAGGGGTGGCCATCACCGCTGCACTTTTGTGGAAAGCCCCTGTCCCGCTACCATGAGCCTTCCTCACATCCTGGCAGTAGCAGCTCCGGGAAATCTCACGACCCACTGCTCACCATCCCATCCCTGCCTCCTAGGGAAGATGGATGTGATCTTCTCCAGGTGGTGTAAAACCAATCCAGTTGACAGAGAGTTAAATCTGCCCCCCGCCTCAGCAACTCCAGAACATCGAGTTTAGGCAATGCAGCCACAAAATCAGACAGCTGGTTAGCGATGTACTCGGTCCAGATGGATGGGACACCTGGGCTATGGTGCTCGCTGCAGGCCTGAAGAGCGGTTGCTTCTCATCTTTCCTCTCCAGCCCTCTCCCCACCAGGCAGAGGACCCCAGAGCAGGCTGGCAGCTGGCGGGGTGACACGGGACCAGGCACTTGAGAATTCGGACCGCTGAGCGGGGACAAGCAGCCCAAGACAGCGACGCAGGACCTCAGGCTTCGGGATGCTGGTGGGCCAGCCTGGTTGCTAGGAGATGGTGGTGAGTGTAGGAGGGATGACGCGGGGCCGTGTGGGCAGGGCTGGAGCCAGACCTGGCAGGCAGTCCAGGAGAGACAAACATGAAAGTGCAGATCTGCCAACTCCACCTGCAAAGTCACCAGTAACACAGAAAGAGAGCCACGAAAACGCACTGCATCTCCTGGTCCAAATAAGTTGCACTCGGTGGTAGAGGGAGCATCTCCACGGCTCAGCCCGTCCGAGGCTTCTTTGGGGAAATGTTGGCTCCATCTTCTCCCTGGTCACCCGTTAGTTTGGCTTCCGGAATGAGAAGATGTTTCAGGTAAGCGGATTAAGGCTCTGCTGAGTGGACAAGCCAGAGGACCCATGTTTCTCCTTAAGATGGAGAGGGCTGCCCGGGGTAAGGGGTGTGTGTGTGGGGGTATCACCCTGTTTATATCTGCCAAAGTTCTGAAAAATAAGTGTACTGGGAAACAGATACTTGCACACCCATGTTCACCACAGCATGATTCGCAGCAGCCAAAATGTGGGAAAAAGCCAAAAGCCAAGTATCCATTAACAGATAATAAACAAATGTGGTCCATCCATACAGTGGAATATTACTCAGCCTTAAAAAGGAAAGAGATTCTGACACCTGCTACAAATAACGTAGATGAACCTTGAGGACATGATGCTCAGTGAGAGAAACCAGACACAAAAGGACAAATACTGTCTGATTCCACTCATGGCAGGTCCCTAGAGGAGTCAAATCCACAGAGACAGGAAGTAGATGGTGGGGGGCAGGGGCTGGGGGAGGGGGAGTCAGTGTTTCATGGGGACAGAGTTTCAGTTTGGGGAGATGGGAAAGTTCTGGAGATGATGGTGGGGATGGTTGCCCAACAATGTGAAGATACTTAATGCCACTGAACTGTGCACTTAAAAATAGTTACAATGGTGAATTTTATGTCTATTTTAACACAATAAAAAAATTCTAATGCATTGGGTTTTCCAATTACAAAAATCTTGGAAGTTTCAGAAGAATGGAAGAAGGGAAACAAAGTCAACCACTGTTAATACTCTGTGTTTCCTTCCAGTTTTCTCATTTTCTACACTCTTGGTTACAGATGGGCTGTTTATACGACTTTGATTCCTCCTTTTCTTCAGTTGACATTGTAACAACTTTGATTTCTCAACTGTGTTTTCGAGGTGCTTAGATATACTTTTCTAATTTAATTCTTCTGGAGACCTTTGGAGACACATCTTTTTCATTATTATTATGGTGCTAATATACACATAATATAAAATTCGCCACTCTATTTCAAAGTGTATGACTAAGTGGTTTTTGGTATTTTCACAGCGTTGTGTAACCATCACCAATATTTAATTCCAGAACATTCCATCATCCCCTAAAGAAGCCCCATCCCCATTAGCAGTCACTCCCCATCCCCCTCCCCAGCCCCTGGCAATCATGAATCCACTTTCTGTCTCTGTGGATTTGCCTGTTCTGGATATTTCACACAAATGGAATCACACCCTGTGTTTCCTTCTGTGTCTGGCTTCTCTCACTGAGCATCATGCTCCCAAAGTCCATCCATGTTGCAGTGTATGTCAGTGTTTCACTCTTCTTTTATGGATGATAATATTCCAGTGTGTGGATGGACCACATTTTATCCATTCACCAGTTGATGGACATGTGGGTCATTTCCACTTTTTGGCTACTATGAAGAGATGTAATTTTTAATAGCTGCATAACATTCCACCAAATGAACATACCCTACTTTGCTTAACTGTTCCCCTACTGTTGGACATTTAGATTGTTTTCAAATTATACCTCTGCAAACACGTTCCTGAACATTTGGGATTCTCTCCCTTCCACAGATGCCCAAGATCGAAAGGCATGAACATTTTAAGGCATTTGAAACTTCCATGTAGAAGACCGCATTCCACCAGAGGTTTGCGAGTTCCCCCGCACACCTCCCCCCACCACTGCAGACAAAGGAGCCTCATTCACCGTCCCCAAGTCAGGACTGTGCCCTCTTATTTTCCAAAATTCTTTCCTGCACATACGTTTAACAGTTAGGTTTCATTCTGCCACATCTTGTATCCTCATTATGCTGTTCTTTCATTATCTCATTCATTCAACACATGTTGATTGAACACCTATTATGTGCCATGGGCCATAGGGCTTCCCTGTGTCTCCCATTGAGAATGTTGAAATTTATTCAATTTCAATCAGCAAACACCACTTTCTTGGGAGAACCCAAAGATGAACCAGAGTTGTCACTTCCTGCAGTGAGGGTGACTCCGTGGCCCTTTATCGTATTAGCCATGGGGTGTCAGGTGCTCACTTTACCTCCTAAGCCTCTTATAAAATTGGATTAAAACTCATAGCAGCAAACTTGTAGAGCTGTGGGGAGAACTCAGTAATAAAATGCATTTTTTTAAACACTTGCTGCCCAGAAAGGTATAGCCTCAGGGACACGGGCATGATGGAGGGCACGGGTGAGAGTGAAAACCAGTGATTAAAATGGAAGTCACGCATGTTCCATGTGTGAGAAAAGCCCTACAGGTGCTGCTGATGTTTGGGGACTCCCCAACAGTGGCCAGTCCCCCCACAATTACCCCCAGAGTGAAGCCACTCCCATGGCGAGGGGCTTCCTGTCAGCTCTGTAGCCCTCCCCTCATAAATGTTAGCCAGCGAAGAGGCCAAAGCCCAAAGAGAGGGGGGGAAAGTAACTTGGAGGAAAGAGAGAATGAGAACAGAAGAAAGCAATTCTAGAAAAAAACCTTATGCATATATATTATCCTCAGAGAGCAAATAGAAAGTTCACTAGCCAGGAAACAAGTTTAAATTTGCCTTTTGAAAAAGAACATTCAAAGAACCAGAAGAAGCTCTTGGAAATGAAAAACCTGAGGATCAAAATTCAAATGGCAACAGAAGCGTTGGAAGAAAAAAAAAACAGAACGAGAAGATAAAAAGAAAAAAAATGTAGACAAGAAAATTAGATCGATCCAGGAAGCCCAATATATGGCAAAGAAGAGTTCCACAGAGAGAGACCAGAGAAATTAAAAGTGGAAAAATCACCAGTGACATCATCCAAGAAAGTTTGCCAGGAATGGAAGATATGATAGAGCCCACTGAATGTACAGCACCACAGGTGAAAAATAGACCCATACCAAACCCACACTGTGAAAATGCAAGATGTGGAGAATAAAGAGAAGATGGAGCAGATTCTACAAGCTTCCAGAGAGAAAGGGAGTGACAAGCAGAAAATGAGGAAGCAGAACGGTTCAGACTGTTCAACTGCCCAAGACTGGAAGCTGGAAGACCTAAGGCAAGGGAATATATCCACTACTCAGAACACTTGTCCTCAGCCAAACCACCAATCACACAGGAGAGCTGAAGGAAAACACTTTCTCTGGAAATGCCCAGGGGTATACCTTCCCAAAACAAGGGCACAAACCAAGAAACAGGAGACCTTACCCCAAGAAACTGGAGCTACATCCCAGGAATCCCAGGAGCTGAAGAAGAGGAGCCAGAAGCACAGCCGGGCAAAAACTGCCCCTGTGTGGAGAAGTTAGTTCCACCTGAGGGGACTGGGGAGAGAGAGAGTCACAGACACACAAAAAAACAAAGGCAATCACTAACTCCAGGAAAATCAAAAAACAAGTCCTAGAAAATAAAAGTGTTCCTTAGTGCACACTGTTGCACTGTGAACAATATTTTCATATAATAACATAAGCACTGAATATTCATTTAAACAAAAGTTGTGATATAACTTTTGGGAAAGCAATATGCCTAATAGAGCTAAATCTATACTTTCAGGAGTAGGAAATCAGTGGACAATGTTCAACTGGTAAATCCAGAGATGTGTAAACCATTATTTGGGAAGATGGAAGCAAATGCCAGAGAAACAGCCAATAGAAACAGCAGTGGCAGCCCTTGGGGAGTGAGACACACAGTGCTTTGTTTAAAACAGTTTTTTTTAAGCTTCGCACAGTCTTCAGCACACAGCCAAACACTCTACAAGTATTGCTACTATTAATTTTGACAAGAATAAAACATCCATACCTTCGAGGGACTCATCGCTGAGTCGGGGAGCTTTATGTAGTTTGGAGAGCACTTGAGAGCTTACTATGTGCCATGAATAGCGACACATTTAATTTAATAGATGAGAAGTGCACTTACAGGATCAAATAGATTAGAAAATGTGCCTACTTACAAGAAAATAAAAACAGAGAGAGACCAGAGGTCAGCAAACTACAGCCCACTTACCCACCATCTAGCGCACACCATCTGATTTTGTGCATCCAGTGAGCTAAAAATGGTTCTTTACATTTTTAAAAAATATTTTTTAATTTAATTAATTAAATTTTCGCTGTGTTGGGTCTTCATTGCTGCGCGTGGGCTTTCTGTAGCTGTGGCGAGCAGGGGCTACTCTTTGTTGAGGTGTGCAGGCTTCTCATTGCGGTGGCTTCTCTCGTCGCGGAGCATGGGCTCTAGGCCCGTGGGCTTCAGTAGTTGTGGCACTCGGGCTCAGTAGTTGTGGCTCGAGGGCTCTAGAGCACAGGCTTAGTAGTTGTGGTGCACGGGCTTAGTTGCTCCGCAGCATGTGGGATCTTCCCGGACCAGGGCTCGAACCCGTGTCCCCTGCATTGGCAGGCAGATTCTTAACCACTGCGCCACCAGGGAAGCCCGGTTCTTTACATTTTTAAATGGCGGGGAAAAAAGAGTCACAATATTGCATGACATGTGAATAGTACATGAAGTTGAAATTTCAGCATCCATAAGTAACGTTTTACTGGAATGCAGCCGTACCTCTTCTCTTTCCCTTGTGTTCTCTCTCTCTGGTGGCTTTCGAGCTACAACGGCAGAGCTGAGTAGTCAAGACATGTGGCCCTTGACAGAGAGTTTGCTGACTCCTACGTTAGAGGATGAGGGTGTGGGGGACAGAATGGGGAGGATCAAGGTGGGATCCTGGAGCAGGGGCACAGGGGCAAGTCTTCCGGTACCTTGTGGATCGCCCGCTGTCCCTCTGACTTTACCCTCTCACACAAGTCTGCGTTCATTTGTTCTGGGAGGGCCTACCGCGTGCCAGGCTCCAGAGATAAATGCTTACCCAGGCCAGAGCCAGTCCCTGCCCTCGCTCACGGAGCCTACGCTCTGTCAAGGGGAGCAAGGTGAGTCAAAGGCAATCAACAGGAGCGAGTAAGACAGGGTAACCGGCAGTGATTCGGGCTTTGGTGGTGGGTGGCCCCTCTGAGTGGTCAGGCACCGTCTCTTGGAGGAGTTGGAAATGATAAGAAGGAGGCTGCCATGTGAAGAGCTGAGAGGAGCACACACTAGGAGGCCAAAAACAGCACGTGCAAAGGCCCTGAGGCTGGACGGTGCCTGGAGCATTTGAGGAATAGGAGAGAGCTGGGAGCAGAGAGGTGACAGCGGCCTGCCAAGCCACAGCGGGGAGCTGGGTTTCGCGAGCACAGCAGGCACCAGGGGAAGGTTCCAAGCCAGGAGGTGACACAGACCCAGGTTACATATATTGAACCCTTGAGCATGCCTGGGAAGTGAGGTGCCCAGCTCCACCTTTGGTACAAGGAAGACGGGACCAAGGGACATGGGGGAAGAGCAGGCACCCTCTCCCATCAAAGGCAGATCCGCCTGAAGCTCACCCTTGGCACCCAAAGCGGGTCGTCCAAGAGGCCCTTCCTTGGACAAGTCAAGAATGGCCCAGCAGACCGCACTCTGGTTGCAAAGCATTTTTCCTCGAAAGAGGGGAGTATTCCTGCGCTGAATCCCCTGTGTCCCCTGGCAGGGAGAGAAAGCTAAATTTAAAGGTGTGTTAACTGGGGCAGTCTGATCCAGCCGAGTCTGATCCGGCGTGCTTCAGCCAAAGATCCACTGGGGCCCCGCAGCTCAGCTGTCCCCACACCTGGCAGCAGCTGCCCTGCCTCACCTGCCCCTCCACATCCAGAAAGCTGTTACTGGCGCATTCCCTTTGGGAGGTCGACCGGGTGCCCCACACCTTGCCGGGCAGCCGGTATGTGGGCCCTGGAGCCAGACGGGCCTGAGCTTAAAGCCCAGCCCACCACTCCCCATGTCCTGGAGCATGGCACCCTCCGAGCCTCAGCTTTCTCATCTGCAAAATGGGTCCAATGAGAGCGCTCACCTCACAAGTGACAGGCACTGCTCATTACCTCTTCTCTCCCCAACATTCACTGGCTTAAAAAGTATGTTCTGAGCACGTGCTGTGTGCCAGATACTGAGGCCACAGCAGTGAATGACACCGTCCAAAATCCCTGCCTTCGGGGAGCTGACGTTCTAGAGAAGACGCAGCCAGTGAACAAGATAAAGTAAAATATATGTTCGGTCTGAACGTGGTAGTTCTACAGAGCTTCAAAGGAAGGGGGTGTGAAGTGTCAGCGGGTTGAAATATTCTGTGGGGTTTCTGGAATGTTGGGTATGTCTGGGGAAGTGTCCCAGGCAGGAGGAACAGGAATGCAAAGGCCCTGAGGTGGGCGTGAACCTGGGAGCTTTGAGGAAGAGGAGGCCAATGCTCCTGCCTCCCCCTCTTCCTTGGCCCCTAGTGTAAAGTCCATATTTCCCAGCTTCCCCTGCTCCTGGGTTTGGCCTTGTAGCTAAATTCTACCCAATGGGAAGAAGGGAAGATGTCATGTGCATCTTGCAGGAAAAGTCCTTAAAGGGAAGAGGTGCACCATTGGTCTCTGAAACTTCCTGCTTCCTATTGGCTGGAATGCAGATGGGATAGATGGAGCTTGAGCAGTCATCTTGTATCAAGAGGTGGAAATTCAAGTGCTGAGAGGGGCAGAGCCAGAAGACGCAGGAGCCTGGGTCCCCGTCACAGCCCTGGATTGCCTCCCTCAGAGAGGATTAATTCCTATCTAATTCAAACCTCTAGCACTGGGGGTCTTCCACCCCATGTAGCCAATCCTAATTCCAACTGATGCATTACGTAAAGTGCCTGTCACATGATGCCCTTTGTTCATGCCTACTACGATTTTCCTCTGTATTAGTAAAGGAGAATAAGAAATGTGCCCCGCCCTTGAGAAGTTTAGAACCCCAGTGGGGGAGTCCGCGGGCCTGACTCTCAGCCCCAGCCAGCTGTGTGACCAAGGGCAAGCAGCCTCGCCTCTCTGTCTCAGCTGCTCCAATTCCAAAGAGAGAGGATTGGCCCCAATAATCTCCAGGAGTTTGGAGAAGGGAGGGTTGGGCAAACTGCAACAGTGAAAACAGGAGAAAGATGAGAAAGGTGATGAACAGTGAGATTTGGACGAGCAAAAGAAAGGTCTTTGGGAGGGGGATGCGGTAGGTCCATCAGGGCTCCTCTGTTGCCAGCGCCACCTGACCCGGTGGGTGGATGGCGGATTTATCAGCTTGTGGAAGGGGACACCCAGGAGTTCCCTCTTCCTAGCTGGGTTTAGGGCAACCTAATCTGACTCACCAGTTCCACATCATAGAGTCCGTTCATTTCTTTTCTTTTTTTTTTTTTTTTTGGCCACTCAGAATGTGGGATCTTAGTTCCCCTACCAGGAATCGAACCCACACCTCCTGCATTGGAATCGCGGAGTCTTAACCACTGGACCGCCAGGGAAGCCCCGATTCTGTTCATTTCAACACCCAACTCCTGGTCCCATTTTCAGTATTAAGAATCCCTTTGGTTGCAAGTGGTAGAAACCCCCTCCTGAAGCCACCAAAAAGCAAAGACCAGCTTCCAACACTAGGCAGAGCATGAACTCCAGGCATGGCTGGATCCAAGCATTTGAATTCTCCCCGAGGGGTTCAGCCTCTCTGCTTCCCTTGGGCTGGTTCCTTCTCAGGCAGGCTGATGGGCTTAGTCACTAAGGCCAGGTCCACGCCCTTCACACAGCAAGATAAGAGGGCTACTGTTTTGTCCTTTCAGGGCATAGAAGTGGGGTCTTACTCTGAGAAGCGTGGGGAAGGCTTCAGAAAGATGGCGAGAGCTGGGGATGCCCGCTGGACAAGGGGGTAGGAGACATCCCAGGCAGAGGGGACAGCCAGGCAAACTCCTGCAGTTCAGCACTGCCAGACTGGGAGATACTTGGTAGGAGCAGGAGACGAGGCCCGGGGGGTCAGCTGGAGGCTGAACACGAAGAGCCCTGAGTGCCGGACTGAGCATCTGAGGCTCTGTCCTCGGGCAGTGGGGAGCTATGCAAGGGTATAGAGTGTGGAGTGGGGGGGGGGGCACAACCACGTTTTCATCCCGTGTTGGTGCAGTGGAAGGTGTATGATAGCAAGGCGGAAAACTGGAGGCAACCAGGAGAGCAGTGAGGGGGCTTCTGTGTCACCAGCCTGCACCACATGGCTTGCCTGGGGCGGGGTGGGGTCAGAGAATTTCTGGAATCAAGTCAACAGGACTGAAATGTGGAGGGTGAGGAGCCTGGCACTGGGGAAGTCTGGGAGACCGATCCATGATGTGGCTACCAACTGGCTTCAGGCTGGTAGAAGGCAAGAGACAGGAGAAACTGGTATTGCCACCTCCAGGGACTAGAAGAGCCAACGCGTCTTTGTGATTCAAAGTGGCTGGTTCTTGGATGCCTCCAGAGATGGGGAGCTCACCCCTTATGACCCAAATAAACCATGGACTCAAATCTATCCCCCTAGGGTCAGGCACAGCTCCATGCCCCATGCCCACACCATGGGGGCCTCCCTCACCCAGGCCAGCCCTTGTTGCTTTGGGCACCTGACGCTGTCTCCTTTTAAGACTGTCATCCAGAGCTTCCCTGGTGGCACAGTGGTTAAGAATCCGCCTGCCAATGCAGGGGACATGGGTTCGAGCCCTGGTCCGGGAAGATCCCACATGCCACGGAGCAACTAAGCCCATGCGCCACAACTACTGAGCCTGCGCTCTGGAGCCTGCAAGCCACTACTACTGAGCCCGCGTGCCACAACTACTGAAGCCCGCACGCCTAGAGCCTGTGCTCCGCAACAAGAGAAGCCACTGCAGTGAGAAGTCCACGTGCCACAATGAAGAGTAGCCCCTGCTCGCCGCAACTAAAGAAAGCCCGCGCGCAGCAACGAAGACCCAACACAGCCAAAAATTAATTAATTAAATTTTTTAAAAAAGACTGTCCTCCAGTCTCAACACCTCTGGTTTCTCTGGTTATTCATTCCAGGGAAGAGCCTCCCAGAGTGTGGGACAAGGACCCCTGGGGGTCCTGGGGAGGATGTCGATGTTTCTCAGACACCAAGTATCATGGATTTGCAGGGAAAGAAAGCAGACCCCTTCGACCTCCTCCCGTCTCTCTGGCTGCATCAAGGAGAAAGTCTCCATGGGGTGCCAGGGTGTTGGGGTGTCTTAAGCACAGGCTCATGGCCTTGCTGAGCAGAGCAGGCAGACTTCCATCGTGGGCCTGGGGCCGCTGAAGTGGCTGGTGTGACTCTAATGGTGCTGCTGGGTTTCCGCTGTGGTTACTTTGACGTTGCATTTCTATTTTGGGCAAGTGTTGATGGTTTGCCATATATGGTTGGCCCCCAGTGACCCCGCTAAATGCAGGCTGCAGGGTCCCCAGCCCCTTGGTCCAAAGCAGTTCCTGTGGCTGGGAAGGGGGGGCTGGGGCACACCCTGGGATGATCCCACAGCCAGATCCATGGAGCACAGGGAGCCTGACGAGCAGGAAACCTCCCTGCAAATGCTGCCAGCATTAGTAAATTACACCACCACAGAGAAAGGCGTCCTCCCCCTTGCTCGCCTCCTACCTGCTTCCTTCACTGAGAATAACCCTTTGCCGGTTGGAGGGTCCCCTTCTGGAATGTTCCCCGTGGACTTACTGTCTCCTGTGTAATGTGAATGGGATCGTGCATTTTGTTTTGTATCACATTCTGGTAAGTGGTGGTTGTTTTTGACAACCAGAGATTTTAGCATTTTAATACACGTAGTTTCCTAGTTTTTGTTGCATAATATTGCATGATATTGAATATCTGTAATTCTTGTAACTGGGCCTCTATTGCCAGAAGTCACATGACACCTTAGAGGCACAGACAGCCTTTTGGGGTACCAGAAAATTAAATTCTGGGCATCTTGCTTCATCACCCTGCTGAGATCAGCTTCATCCTTGTCCAAGCGGAGTCCTCCACTCATAGAAAGAATTGTAAGGGAGATCGCAGAGCGACAGCTGGAAGCCAGGCCCCCAGGCCATCAAATGCTCATCAAGTTGTCCTCTGAGCTGGAAGCTGGTGCTGCCTGGCCCTACAGAGGAGGAAACTGAGGCTGGGAGGAGGCAGCACCTGCCTCTGGCACAGCTGCGTTGGCGCTGTGGAGGCCCCATTCTTACCGTCCAAGGATGGCTGCTCTGCCAGGAGGCCTCCAGTTCCAGATGATTTTTTTCCTGTGGCCCCAATTTTCCCTTAATGTCGTTGATGATGATAAGGATATTCATAGTGGTTGACATTGTGAGGGCTTTCTTTGCTCCAGGCACCAGCAGCCCTCTCCAGGGGCCAGGTACTGAAATGAGATCCTTGTTGTTAGAGGAGTTGACTGAGGGCGTTGGAATCCCAGTCAGAAGGGTCCACCGTGTTGTCTGCGCTCTGTGGTTTGCTTACCTCCCCGGACGGGAAGCTCACTCTCCTTCCCCACCCTGTGCTCGCTTGGCACTAGCTCCACGCTCCAAGGTGTGGGTTCCCGGAAGGGGCAGGGGTGCGCGCCCCGCAGCGCCGGGCCGGGGAGCGGCGTGGAGCCCGACAACGCCTCTGGCCCCCGCCCGGGCCTCGCGGGAGGCGCCTGGGGCCTCGGAGGCGGGGTGGGGAGGGGCCGCCGGTGGCGGCGGCGCGCTAAGCAGACCGCAGTACGGCCGGCGCTAGGACCCGCGGGGGCCTCCCAGGCCGCCGCGCCTCCCGCTCCCCACCTCCTCAATCCCAGCCTTCCCCCCCAAAATGAGGAAGCGGAGCAACTTGCTCCAAGTTGTGCAGCCGGGGCCGCCTCGGGGTGCGCAGCCGGCGCGCGGGGGCCCTCCTGGGGGCGGGCGCGGGGTGCGGCCCAGGGGCGACCCCTGAACAGGTGAGCGCGCCGGTGGGGATGGTGGGGAGAGACGGTGGGACAGTGGGGGGACCCCAAGGGCTCGCGGGTGGAGGTATGCCGGGCGAGCGCGGGAGGGGCCGGTGTGCAAGCGCGAGCGTGCGCGTCCGGGGCGCGCGTCCGGTACGCGGCTGGGGCGGGGGTGGTTAGATGCGACCAGGAGCGGGGTGGGGTGGGGTGGTATTTTTGTGGGTGCGGGTGTGCGCGTCTGCAAGCCCCTGGGTGTGTGTATCCGCGGGTCCACGTGGAGGGATGTGCGCGTGTCTCCGAGCTGCGTGTGCGCGGCCCTGCGTGTAGCTCTGCGTGCCCGAGTGGCCCAGCGTCTGGCGCCCAGGTGTTCAAGTGTGGGTTTGTGTGTGGTGGTGGGGGGTGGGGCCGGTACACACGTTTCCGAATGTCCGAGAGTCTGTGCGTGTGTTCACACGTGTAGACGTGTGTGCACAACTGTCTCTAGGAGAACCTGCTTTTGCTTGCATACCCGCGTGCCTGTGGGTACCTGTGTCCACCTGTGTGTTTCTGTGTGTACATGGATCAGTATGCGTGTGAGTACACGTAGGGCTGGGGATTTCTGGGGGCACATATTCGAAGAGCAGAGACTCACCCCTCCCAACCTGTCTCACTGCCCAGCCACCTGGTGGGGTCCATGGGGGAAGCAGGGGGCGGAAATGCCCCGGCCCCAGCAGCAGCGAGGGGCTTTGTGTGTCCGTCCTGGGTTGGCGTGGGGTGGGAGAGGGGAGAGGCTCAGCTGGCGGCCACAGGAGCCCAGCAGGGCTGCACTGCTCCGGCCCCCACCCCCTTCAGGGTCAGAGATTCTTAGGAATGACCTTGAATCATCCTCTATTTCCTTGTCCTGTCCCTGCCTACTTACCAGAAAAGAGGAAGAACCAGGCTCCATTAGGTGGCTCCAAGCTCCCCACGCACTGTGTGGGCTGCTGGGGCCTGAGTCAGCCCCTGGCCACTTGCTCTGTGCCTGCCTTGTGCCTCAGTTTCCCTTTGGGGATGATGGTGGGGTCAGGCTCCATGCTAAGGAACTCTTCCAGGGAAAGACCACCTCCTCAGAGGGGCTTGGGGAGCCCCTACAAGCCTGGGGAGGCCGGCTGGCTGTCACCTCCACCTGGCCTGAGCTGGAAGTGGTAGTCATGGCCCCTGGGGCCCCAGCCTCGCTTGAATCTGGGCTCTCCAGCTGGTCTCTGCCCCCTCCCCAGGGGAGCCCTCGCTTCCTCCACGCCTGGCACCCCTCACCCATCTCAGCCAGGATGCCAACGGTGAGTACCCCCAACTTGGGTGCCTGTGCCCTGGCCCTTCCTCTGCTCAGTCCACAGGAGCTCCACTCCATGGGGAGCGGGAGGTTTACTGTCTGACCCGTGGCCCCTTGGCGGTGTGTGCCAATCTTCCTCTATCACTTGCTCTTGCTCTTCTTTCACCCTTTCCTCCTGCCCTCCTGCTCTCCTGCCCTCCTGCCCTGGGCCCCCGCTCTGTGACTCTGATATGTCCGCTGCTCGCTCCCTCGACCTCTCTCCTCTCCTCTCTCCCTGTGTGCTGTTTGTGGTCTCTACCTCAATCCAGTCTTTCTCCTCTGGGCCTCTCTCTCCCCTCACCCCGCATCTCTCTCATGACCCCTTTCCCCCTCTCGGCACCCCCCCCCCCGCTAGAGGCGCTGGGCCCCAGGCACCCAATGCATCACCAAGTGTGAGCACACGCGCCCCAAGCCCGGGGAGCTGGCCTTCCGCAAGGGTGACGTGGTCACCATCCTGGAGGCCTGCGAGGTGAGTGGGGAGGGGACGTGTGCCTGGGGAGAGGGGACTCCGCCAGGAAACCATCCCACCGACCCCACCTGGCTCCCTTCCCGCAGAACAAGAGCTGGTACCGCGCCAAGCACCACGCCAGCGGGCAGGAGGGGCTGCTGGCGGCGGGCGCACTGCGGGAGCGCGAGGCCCTCTCTGCGGACCCCAAGCTCAGCCTCATGCCGTGAGTCGTGGGGAAGAGACCGGGACCGGGGCGGGGTCAGCGGGTCCCGGCCAGCCATGCCCAGCCCGCCTTCCCGCCGGCCGCAGGTGGTTCCACGGGAAGATCTCGGGCCAGGAGGCTGTGCAGCAGCTGCAGCCGCCCGAGGACGGGCTCTTCCTGGTGCGAGAGTCCGCGCGGCACCCGGGCGACTACGTGCTGTGCGTGAGCTTTGGCCGTGACGTCATCCACTACCGTGTGTTGCACCGCGACGGCCACCTCACCATCGACGAGGCGGTCTGCTTCTGCAACCTCATGGATATGGTGGAGGTGCGGCCGGCCACAGGCCCGGGACCCCAGAGCCCATGCCCCCCATTGCGGAGAGGGACGGATGCCAGGCTCCACCCTATCCCGACGGCTGGCTGGACATGGGACCCCAGAGGTGTCTGCTCCCCAATGGGGAGAAGGAGGGGCTGGTCTCCATGGTCTGAGTCCTCCAGGTCCCACCTCCAGAGACTGGGGTGACTCCTCTGGTAACACCTAGGAACCTCCAATTTGACACCAATGCCAAGACACTCCCCATCCTCCTGTTTCCTGCTAGTCTGCATCCTTTCCTGTTCCCATGGAAACCAGCCTAAAGAGTCCTGTGGGAACGAACCCCCTCTCCTCTTCCCCAGCTCCCACCCACCCCATCCAGAGGTCCCCCCAGGAAGGGGATGGGATGCAGGGGTTCCCTCGCCCACGGGGTGGGCTCATGGCTGCCTCTGCCCTGCCCCACCCTGCAGCATTACAGCAAGGACAAGGGGGCCATCTGCACGAAGCTGGTGAAACCCAAGAGAAAGCAGGGCACCAAGTCAGCGGAGGAGGAGCTGGCCAAGGGTAGGGGGCCCCGCCCTTCTGCTCAGTGTTAGCCTGGCCTGGGGAGGCAGGGCCCTGGGGCCTGGGCACAGGGCCAAGGCCACATCACCTGAGCAGGTCGCTGTGCCTGCCTCTGCAGGCAGAAGACCTGGGCTGCCCTTGGGCGGGGCACAATATTGATCTGGTTCTCACACCTGCTGCTTCCCCCCACCCCGACCCCTGCCTCTGTTCCCATCATCCCTGAGCCAGAAACCCTGGGCAGATCCTCGACGTCCCCCACCCTCCCACACCCCCTCCATGGCCAAGTTCTAACACCTGTTAAACCTGGCCCCTCCCCAGGACTTCCAGAGGTTAGGACTCCGCGCTTCCACTGCAGGGGGTGGCAAGGGCTCACTCCCTGGTCAGGGAACTAAGATCCCACAGCCACCTGGCGCCGCCAAAAAATAAAAAATAAAATCCGGCCCCTCCCTGCCTGGCTGCCCCTGCCCTAGCCCAGCCTCAGACAGTCCAGTCAGACCACCTCTTCCCTGAGGGAGTGTCCTCCTTCCTCCCAAACCCTGTGGCCTCAGAGGCAGCTGTCTACTGTGAAAATCACCCATATCACTCCCCTGCCTAAAGGAGGGAGTTCAGGCAGCTCCACTGCCTTCCAGAACCCTCCCCTGTGGCCGAGCTATCTTTCCTGCTTCATCTACAAAGCCCTTCCTCTATTCCACAAGCCCCTAGGGTTGTGTGACTCCTCGTTTCCTCTCATGCCTCTGTACTGTTGTGTCTTCTATTCCCCTCACCTGAAATGCTTTTCCAGCCCTTGAGGAGTGAAATCCTCCATGCTCAGAGCCAATGTGCCCTACCGTGGCCACCCCTTTTGAACCTGGTGATCGTGGCTGTCTCCTTGGAAGTGTCTTGGGGATGGCACCTGGGTGGAGGCTGGTGTCACCGTGCCTGATTGTACTCAGGGGCTCGTGATTTGGAGAGGGGCTTTGGGGAGGTAGAGGAGGAGACCTACAGAACCTGCTGGGGGCGGGGGGGAAGAACACAGCGGTGCTTGAGAGAAAGATCAGGGAAGCTGGAACACAGATGATGACTTAGAGCGCTGGAAGATTCTGGAAGGTTCCAGAACCTTTACCAGAAGGTTCTGGAAGCTTTACCAATCTCTGTTGTATTTTTTGGCCCGTGTGTGTGTCCCTGGGTGGTCAGGGATAAAGGATCGTAAAGGAAGAGCCTACAGGGTCCTTGGAAGGACACAGTCTCCAGATGGAACAGAGAAGGGCTCTGTTGCTTTTGGCCGCCCGATAACTGGTACCAGGAGTGCGGAGCCTCAGACACGCCCTTGGGCCACTGTGGGGACGCATGCCACACGGCCTGGTCTCCCGCCAGGTGGAGCTGCCGTGGGAGGGGCTGGCACCTGGCAGCCCTCTGACCGGGTCTCCCCCCGACAGCCGGCTGGTTACTGAACCTGCAGCATTTGACATTGGGAGCGCAGATCGGAGAAGGAGAGTTTGGAGGTGAGCGGGGTGCCTGGCAGGGGCTGAAGGAGGGTGGGGGGGGGTCCCAGAGATGAATTCACATCCACATTTGATAACTACTTGCTGTGTGGCTGAGAACCCAAGGGCTCCTCTCTGTGAAAGGAGGTTCACGACAGCCAGTGCCAGGAGAAAGGTAGTTCAGGCAGGCGCCCAGCGGGTGTGAGCCCTTCACAACCCCGGGCTCTGGTGCACACTGGTCCCTCTGGTCCCTTTTTTGTTTTGTTGTTGTTGTTTTTCCCGGCCGCACTGCATGGCATGCAGGATCTTATTCCCCAACCGGGATGGAACCCCCGCCCCCTGCAGTGGAACGTTTATTCTTAACCACCAGATTGCCAGGGAAGTCCCTGTTCCCTCTCTTTTGATGCCGTTGCCTGAAGTTATTATCCTGGTAGGCCCTGGGGCCTAGATCAGGGCTCACAGACCTTCTCTGGAAAGGGCTGGAGTGTGTGTATTTTCCATCTGTCACATCTGCTCAGCTCTGTCCTTGTAGCAGGAAAGCAGCCACAGGACGCAGGGAGATGAACAGGCATGGCCGTGTGCCAATAAAACTTTATTTATGGACACTGAAATTGAATTCTGTGCAATTTTCATGTCATAAAATATTCTTCTCTTGATCTTTTTTCAACCATTTAAAAATGTAAAATCCCATTCTGAGCTTGCGAGCCTTGCAGAAACCCACGTTGGGACTGGATTGGGCCCGAGGGCTGGAGTTTGCAGACTGGTTTAGGTGATTCTCTTTGCTCAGGGATCTGGAGCTTGTAGGGGAGCGGTTTCCAGGCCTGGGGACCCACTGCTGCATCGGCATCCTTGGGGGTCAGTGTGAGTGGGTATGTCCCTGTGTCTGTCCAGTCTCTGTGGGGTCCTGATCTCCTCCCCCACCGGCCCCCAGCCGTCCTGCAGGGTGAGTACCTGGGACAGAAGGTGGCCGTGAAGAACATCAAGTGTGACGTGACAGCCCAGGCCTTCCTGGACGAGACGGCGGTCATGACGTGAGTCCTGGTGAGGGGAGGGCATGCTGGGGTGGGGGTCCAAGCCACCTTCACCCCACACCCGCCTGCCCCCAGGAAGATGCAGCATAAGAACCTGGTGCGTCTGCTGGGTGTGATCCTGCACCAGGGCCTCTACATCGTCATGGAGCACGTGAGCAAGGTGGGGGCAGGGCCTGAGGGTCGGGCGGGGTGCGGCGGCCGAGCAGCCTCCAGCAGCCCTCACCCCACCCGTGTCTCCCACACAGGGTAACCTGGTGAATTTTCTACGAACGCGGGGCCGGGCCCTTGTGAACACCCCCCAGCTCCTGCAGTTTTCCCTGTGAGTAGGGCTCCCGGGGGCAGGGAGACCGAGGCACGGAGCAGGGAGGAGCCTGGCCTTGGGAGTCTGTGGTCCAGGCACCCGAGCCCCGTGCCCGCCACCCCTCCACTCCAGGCACGTGGCTGAGGGCATGGAATACCTGGAGAGCAAGAAGCTGGTGCACCGAGACCTGGCTGCCCGGAACATCCTCGTGTCCGAGGACCTGGTGGCCAAGGTCAGCGACTTTGGCCTGGCCAAAGCCGAGCGGAAGGGGCTGGACTCCAGCCGGCTTCCAGTCAAGTGGACGGCACCCGAGGCTCTCAAACACGGGGTGAGCCCCCCTTACCCCCCAGGGCCCTTGGAACCCTAGCACCCCTGTGCGACCCTGGGCCTGTCTCTTGCCTCTCTGAACCTCCAAGGGACTGGCTCCGCCTCTCTGGTAAGCCCTTGGCCCATAATTGTTCCTTTTAGCCCCAGTCTGGGCCTTGGTCTCCTCATTTCTGAAACAGTCTTGGGCTCAGCAAGTGAGAGCAAGAATAACCTCGTTCTTGCACTGAGTCTGGGTTGGGGGGTGGGGCGGATTCAGAGGCAGGAGCCTATTGGGAGGAGACCTGGGACTAAAGGTCAACCCAGGGGGACTTCCTGGAGGAAGCAGGGGCTGGGGCAGAAGCCCTGAGGGGTCCCTCTCCCCCTGATCTCCGGCCCCACAGAAGTTCTCCAGCAAGTCGGACGTCTGGAGTTTCGGGGTGCTGCTGTGGGAGGTCTTCTCATACGGCCGGGCTCCATACCCCAAGATGGTGAGCAGGGGCGGGGGGGCGGCACTGGGTCCCCCGCAGGTCTAGGGGTCGTGATCCTGACCCCCAGCCCGCACCGGCGTGCCCTCTGCCCATAGTCGCTGAAGGAGGTGTCAGAGGCCGTGGAGAAGGGGTACCGCATGGAGCCCCCCGAGGGCTGCCCGGGTCCCATCCACGCCCTCATGGGCAGCTGCTGGGAGGCTGAGCCCGCTCGCCGGCCGCCCTTCCGCAAACTGGCTGAGAAGCTGGCCCGGGAGCTGCGCAGCGTGGGCGCCTCGGCCCCCAACGGGGGGCAGGATGCAGATGGTCCCACCTTGCCCCGCAGCCAGGAGCCCTGACCCTGCCCGCGGGGCCTCAGGCCCCAGAGAACTGAGACAGTGGGGGGCACAGGGTGGGGACTCGGGCCAGGCCTGAGGAGCGGCAGGGCCAGCGAGCTGCCCGCCCGGCTCACATCACAGGGGCAGGCTGCGTCGGGGTTGGGGGGGGGCTCTGGGCAGCCCGTGGGCACCACGGCCCCAGGGAAGTGAAGGATTAGCGCCTGGATAAAGACTGGTTCCAAGGACTGGGTGTCTGAGTCTCTCTCTGCTACCACTCTGGGGACCCCATCACTTACTGGGGGTGATCTGCCTGCCCAGTTGTCTGCCCACTGAGGGGTTCACCAGGCTAGGACCTTGCAGCCCAGAGGGGCATATATTTCCCCTGGGATGGGGCCAGGAGACCCCCAGGCCAGGGATCACAGCCACCCGTAGAGCCACTTGCCATCACCCACGGGTCCGCCACCTCCTTTGGTGGCAAAGACCCCACCGTAGCCCTCAGGGTCCCAGGTGCAAAGGACAGTGGGAGAGTGCCAGCGGCTGCGGACATCCGAGTCCCCTGTCCTGGCATCCTCTTTTCCTCAGCCTTGCCCCTCGTCCCCTCCTGGGGTGCTCCAGTGTGGCTACATCCCCCACCTGTCATGACCTAACAGCCTCACCCGGTGACTCCAGGGAACACTCGCTGAAAAAAAGCCAGCCGCACGGCCTGTCCCAAGGCCCTGCCCCTCCCGTCCACTCTCAAGCGGGGGCTGGGGCTCCGGGCTTGCACCCCCAGCTTCAAATCCTGACTCGACCCGTAGCTGTGTGGCCCGGGCTTGCCGTGAGCCACTGCGTCAAACTGAGGGCATGTCTGGGATGGGGGGTGTTAGTGCTAAACTCGGGGTGTCCTGGGCAAACTAGAGAGGTGGCCCTCCTCCATGGGCCCCCAAAGCCTCCTCTATGATCAGGCATCTCTTCCGGGGGAGACATGAGGACCCTGAGGGCTCACACCAGTGAAGGACTGAGCACACAGCTAGTGCTCAGCTATTACCTGTGACTGTCAGCCACCCTCTCTCTGATGACGCTCCCAGACAGCCAGCCTCTAGGTTGCCTGGAGAGGGGGTTTCTGGCCAGCTCGGTGTGGGCCCCTCCCCAGGACCGCCTGAGCTGGTGAGGGGACACCAGACCACAGCACGGCCTCCCACCTTGACTGCCCCACCCCTGCCTGAGCGGAGCCTGAGAAATGTCTCAAGGTCACGCTGACCTCCTGCAGTTCCCCCCCTCCCCGCCCTGAGCCCTGCCCACCCTCTGGCCTCAGTTTCCCCACCAGCACCTGAAGGGGTTTAGCGATTCTTCCTGGGGGAGAAATGAAGGGTGGGAGGCTGGAGGGGCTGAGAGTGGCCTGGCCCCCGCCTAATCCAGATGGAAGGTGGCCCCGCACTGCCCTGGCCTGCCCCTAATCCGGTGCTCTAAGCTGACACAGCGTCTGGACCTTCAGCCGCATCCTGCTAAATCGCCAAAGCCCCCTGGGCCTAACACCCAAATCCCTCCTGCGCCTCTTAACCCACCCGGAGCCAATTAGCTAAATGGGGCCTGTGAACAGAGCAGCTCTTTAGCGTTTCCAAGTGATGAAGCGTTAGGGGAATTACCTGCCCCCACTCCACAGAGCCCCAGCCCACCGTACAGGCGGGGCAGCTGAGGCCTGGAGGGGCCCCAGGAGCCTGGGCTCAGGGCTTCTGGGGCCTCCCTGCCTGGCCAACCCCTTGGGTATCAAGCCCCCTGCCCACCCGGCCGTCCCTCCTCGTCCAAGGCTGCTCGCCCCTGCCCCCGACTTCTCCAGGGCCTGCAACCCTTTGCTGCATGTGAGTGTCTGAGCGTGTGCACTCATGCCGCGTGTGAGTGCCTGTCTCCACCTCTTTCTCTTTCTCTTTCTCTGTGTGTGCCTTTCCCCTACAAAGCCAACATTCCCTACATTCCCTTATCTATACAAAGCCAGCAGAAATGAGGTAAGGACTTATCTCTGCTTCCTCTGCACTCACTCCCTAGTCCATCCACGGGCCTGGGTCTCCCGCCTGGCTCCGCCGCTGGGTCAAACTCCCTCTGTCCTCCTCCTGGGTCTCATCCTGCCCCTCTCAACCCCAGTGCCCCTCCTCACTGTTTTCAGGGCACACCCCCCCCCCCGCCTGAGCCCCCAGGCTCCTTGGACTGGGGAGGGGGTTGGCAAACCAGTCTCAGGGGCTTCCCAAGATCCTGCTCCGGCTCTCAGGCCACCGCCTGAGAGACAGTCCCATCATCCACCTGTCCCAAAAACAGGGTCCGGGTATACCGGTCCTCTTCCCTCCTCCTCAGACTTTCTCCCCCGAGATTTCTCTCCTGCCTCTCCCCCAGCCTTGCTCTAACCAGGCCTCTAGCATCCTCCTGGCCTCCCACCTTGCACACAATAGCTACTCATCCAAAATGCCATCTGTGCCCCTCCCATGCCCCACAACCTCCCATGGCTCCCCAGTACCCACCCCTTCACAGCCAGTCTTGTCCAGAATTTACAGCCTTGTACTCCATCTCCCACTCTGATCACCTTCATTGAAAGAGCAACCTTCCCTCCCCTGCTTGAGTTTTCTCACCAGGCTTCTGACCACCTGACATGCTATATTTTACTTATATAGTTACAGATTATCTGTCTGTCTATCTCCTCCACTAGGATGCCAGTTCCAAGATTTGTGTCTGTTTTGTTCACTGCTGTGAACAGTACCTGGTATACAGTAAGCTCAATAAGTGTTTACTGAGTGACTGAAAAGTGAACTTCTATTCATACCTCAAAACCCAGCTAAAATGCCCCATACTCCTTTGCCCTGCACAGCGGCCAGGGGGCCAACTGGAATTGCCTTCACCTCTGGGGACCTCAGCTTCCCCAACCCCCGTTGACATCTGTGAGTCTGAGAGGTTCTTTTTCTCACACCAGATGATAAAAAAAAAAAAAGCCGTAACAGTGGACATTCATTAAGCACTCGCTGTATGCCAGTCACTGTGCGACGCTCTTTCCTTTCATCAGCTCATTGAGTCCCTGTGAGAGCCCCATGGGGTAAGTCCTGTTGTCGCCGTCTTACAGCTAGGGAAACTGAGGCCCAGAGAGGGGGAGGCTCTTGTTTATATCCTACAGCGAGGGGTGGCAGACCCAGGCTAATGGTGTCCCTCCAACCCCTGGAACCCAGCCCTCCCTCTGTGGCTCAGAGCAACCAGCACCTGGGCGGGAGGGGCCCCCTCAATTAATCACCTCGCTAATCCTCCTTCCACCCAACCCCAGCCCCCTCGAGTCTGGCTGGGCCAGGCCAGCAGCAGACGGAGCTGGGCCGGCAGGGGCTGTCAGAGGGCCCGCTGGGAGCTGGGAGCACTGGGCAGGTGGGCACAGGTGGGCCTGGGTGGGAGCTGGGGGCAAAGAGAGCCCCCTAGGGCAGAAGACTGGGGGGTAAGGAAGTGTTCCTTAAGGCAGTGTCCCAGCTTCTGCCTTCCTGGGGGTCCTAGACACAGAGACAGAGAGATAAAGGGAGACACAGGCAGTCAGGGAGAGCTCCAGAGGGAAAGAGAAATAGAGGCAGCGGGGGGCGGGGGGGGGGCGGACAGAGACACAGAGAAAAATGATCAGAGAGAAGGAAGTGGAGACAGAGTCAGGTGATCCGACATGGACAGAGAGGCTGGGGAGGCAGAAGGGATGCAGGACCCAGTGGAGGGAGAAGCCCCTCCATATCTTACCCCAGACCCAGCAGGGGCCGGGGGCTCCTCCGCCCTCCCCAACCTCAGTCCCTACCATGTCTCATCCGCGCCGTCTGTCCTGCCGCCGCCCCGCCAGGTGAGGGCGAGGAGCAGCCATGTTCCTGAGCCCGGGCGAGGGGCCCGCTGAGGGTGGGCGGCCAGGGCCTGGCGAAGAGGCCCCCAAGAAGAAGCACCGGAGGAACCGCACGACCTTCACCACGTACCAGCTGCACCAGCTGGAGCGGGCGTTCGAGACCTCCCACTACCCGGACGTTTACAGCCGCGAGGAGCTGGCCGCCAAGGTGCACCTGCCCGAGGTGCGCGTGCAGGTGAGGGGACCCCCTAACAACCCGAGGAGGGAGCCAGTGCCAGGTATGAACCCTCCCAGTGCATGGGAAGGCTTCCTGGAGGAGGGGACGTGGGACTGGGGCCTTGATGTTTGAATAAGAATTTGCCATCTAGAAAGGAGAAAGGGCATTTTTCTAGCCCTCCAGAGCAATGTGTGCAAAGGGGTGAAATAGGAGGCATTTCCACAGAGCTGGGTGTTGAGGCAGGCGGAAGCGGAGGCAGAGAAGGAGCTTGGGAAGGGCCTCAAATGCCGAGCTCAGTGGCTGGAACTTCATGCCAAGGGCCAAGAGAGACCAGGAGGGAGGCCAGGGAGCCTGAGGGGCCCTGGACAAAGGGAAAGGCAAGGAGAGCCTGGATTCAGAAGACTTTGGGGCTGATTTGATGGGGGCCAAGAGGCAGAGATCCTGCTCTCAAAACAGCCATCTCCTTGGGGTAGGTAACACCATATGTTGGCACTGCAACAGGTGGGGGTCAGGTTAGACAGCAGGCAGAACCCGGAGAGGCTGGGAGGCCCAGAGCAGGAAAGAGTGGCCTCGCCTCACCCCACCAGCCCTGACCCAGGAGCACCTCTCTTGCTGCTTCCAGGTGTGGTTCCAGAACCGCCGGGCTAAGTGGCGCCGCCAGGAGCGTCTGGAGTCAGGCTCCGGGGCCGTGGCAGCCCCGAGGCTCCCCGAGGCCCCAGCACTGCCCTTTGCCCGCCCCCCCGCCATGCCACTGCCCCTGGAGCCCTGGCTGGGCCCTGGGCCCCCAGCCGTGCCGGGACTCCCGCGCCTCCTGGGCCCGGGTCCGGGGCTGCAGGGGTCCTTCGGGCCCCACACCTTTGGTCCAGGCTTCACGGACGGTTTCACCCTGGAGGAGGCGTCCTTGCGGCTGCTGGCCAAGGAGCACGTGCAGGCTCTGGACAGGGCCTGGCCATCGGCCTGAACCTGGTGCCTGCCCAGCCCTCCTTCCTCAGCCTGTCTGTGGCCACCCATGCCGGGTCCCCCACCCCACCCCCACCTCCTTACCCTGCCTTGCAGGGTAACTGGCACCCGGTTTCAAGAAGGAGGTGGCCAGAGGATCCCCGGCCAGGGGGATGGGTCCCTGGCCTGGTCTCAAGGGAGTCTGTGCCCTCGTGGGGCCTCAGTCTCCCCATCTGTCAAGTGGGCGTGGGTGGGCTGGATTCTGAGGTTCTTAGACTGCAATCAGGAGCCACTGGGGTGTGAACTCTGAGTTGATGAGTCTAAATCCCTCCGTCTGCTGCCCTCTCTCTAAGAAATAACAAGTAACAGCAGTAGCAACTCATGTTCAACCCACCCCCTTTCACTGTGTGCTCCCCATGTGCCCATTGCTTTACCCCACGAGGTGGGCGTGGCCACCAGCCTCATCTTTCAGGGGAGGAAACTGAGGCCCAGAGAGGGGAAGCCAGTTTCTTGAGGCCACACAGCCAGTAGGGGGCGGAGCTCTTTTTAAACTCATTGCCTGACTCCATCACCCCAGGCCCCATGCCGCACCCAGGCTGGGCGCTAACAGGGGACTCTCTGCTGAGGCTGGGCAAATACTGTCTGTCCCTGCTCCTCCCAGTTACCACGGTGTGGCTTATGTCCCCACTGGCCACAGCCCCCATCGTGTCTCCCAGCCCACTGTGTGGGTGGGTGGGGGGGTCGGGGCCCTGGTGACAAGGCCAGCATTTGTTCTGTCCAACCCATGTCTCCCACGTGGCAGTCCTCACCTCCCTTCAGCCAGGGGATACAGGGCAGGACCCGCCCAAGACTGTCCAGGTCTGGACTGGGTTGAGAACCGGCTCCTGACCCTCACCCAAGTCTCTCTTGAAGAGTCTCAGAACAACCACCACGTCTGGAAGGGGTTCCGTGTGTGTATATATATAGTAACAGCTTTACTGAGGTAAGATTTCCATAAAGTTAATTACACGTGCTTAAAGCATACCACTTGGTAAGCCTTGACGTCTGTGTACACTCCTGGAAGCCTCGCCACGGTCACGTGATGTGCGCACCCCTTCAGCTGCTGCGTGCCTCCCCAGTCCTCTCCCACCCCGCCCGCCCCTCCCCACACGACCATTCGTCTGCTTCTGTCACTGGACATTCACTTGAGTTTCCTAAGGATTTATAGAAAGGAAACCACACAGGATGTCATCTTTACTAGGTTTTGTCTGGTTTCTTATGCCGAGGACAATTATTTTGAGAGGCGTCCAGGCGGACCCCCTTTTCTTGGTGAGCCCTATTCCGTAGTAGGGGATACACGTCTGTTTATTCACTCCTCTGGTTTGCTCTGGGGTGGGTTCCAGCTTGGGACGATTATGAATTAAACTGCTGTGGACATTTGTGTACATGACCTACACCTTCATCTTCCTTGGGGAAATCCCTGTGTATGGATTTTAGCCGTTCTCAGGTGTGACACGGCATCTCGCTGTGGGTTTACTTTGCTTTTCCCTCTTGACACGTGGTGCTGAGCATCTTTCCATGCGCTCGTTTGCCATCTGTGCATCTTTGGTGAAATGTCCGAATCTCTTATCCATTTCTATATACTAACAGTAAGCACTTGGAAAAGGAAATATTTACGTGTTTAAGATACCATTTAAAATAGTATCAAAACCATCAAACACCTCGGAATAAGTTGGACAAAAGACGTACAGCTGCTTGACACTGAAACTCAAAATATTGTTGAGGGAAACAAAAGAAAACGTGAGTGAATGAAGGGATATGATATACCCATGGAGTTGGAAGGTTCACAAGATGTCAGATCTTCCCCAAATGGAGCTACAGAGTCAAGGCAATCCCAATTAAAATCCCAACAGACCTTTTTTTTTTTTTTTTTGTAGACCTGACTAAATGATTCTAAAATTTATATTAAAATACAAAGAACCTAGAATAGCCAAGGCAATCTAGAAGAAGAACGATACATTTGGAGGACTTACACTATTAGATATTGAGACTTTTAGAAAGCCGCAGTAATTAAGGGAGTGGGTTTTGGCCCAAGGATGGACAGGCAAGTTGACTGATGGAACCAAAGAAACAGACCCACATGTGAACGGTTGCTTGATTCACACCAAAGGCATCCCTGCACATTGGAGAAGGATTACCTCTCCAGCAAAGGGACCTGTATATGGAAAATACTGAACCTTGACCCCTGCCCCACACCATACACAAACGTTAAATAGATCATCAATCTAAGTGTGAAAGGCAGAACACTAAAGCTTTTAGAAAAAAACTGTAGGGGAATGTCTTCAAGACCTTGGCACTTGGCAAATATATTATAAATGGGAAGTAAGGAATATTATACAACAGCAGAAAGACTGGACTTTGTAAAAGTTAAGAACTTATGTACATCAAAATATACCATTAAGAGAGAGCATAGGCAAACCACAGAGGGGGAGAAGATATTTGAAACATTGACCAGCAAAGGACCCATAGCCTTGACAATTAGAAAAAGGACAGACACACCAATAAGAAAAAGACAACCACTTTTTGGTTTAATGGGCAAAAGACACTTCGGTAAAGACTCAATCCAAAAAGTCACAACCTTATGAAATGGTATTCAATGTCAATTGTCATTAGAGAAATGCAAATTAAAACCACAACAGAATATGCCCTATATGCCCATCAGAAGGTCTAAAATTAGACAGTATTTTGTGCTAATGGAACAATTTACACTTCACAAAACTTCGGCCGCATCCACCCAAGATGTTGTTCTCTTTGTACAACACAAGACTACACGACAAGGACAGACAAGGACCATATACAGAGCTGGGCTGCCAACAGGGAGGAATCTCACCAACGTTGCTAAGTGAATGAAACCAGAACAAAAAGAGGACGTACCGTAAGCTTAGACGTCTGTGAAATTCAAGAACAGGCAAAGACCTCACCTATAGGCTCTTCACAAAGCTAAACATAGAATTCCCATATGAACTAGCAACTCCACATCCAAATATACACTCCAAAGAACGGAAAGTATTTTCCCCCTCAAACAACAAGAAATCTCGAGATGGGCAATTCAGGGCTGCGGGTGCTGGTGCCCCTGTTCTTGGTGGCATTTGTCCTCACGGTTGCAAGGTGGCTTCTGCTCATTCAGCTATTGCAGCTGTATTCCAGAGAGGGGGAAGATGGAAAGACAGAGGCAAAATACACGTGCCAGCTTTGTCTTTTTTTTTTTTTTTAATGTGGAAAACAATTGCTTTCCCAGAAGCACCACCCGTGGGGAACCTGCTAACTCAGCGTTGGCCCCTCAGCTGTGGGGTGTGTCCATGAGGGTGATTAAGTGACAGGGTTGTCCCCAGTATCCACAAGACATAGGGAAGCCTGTTTGCAGTGGGAAGCAGGGTTAGCTCAAGACAAGGAAGGGGAGGGGTTGAGGGATGAGTAACCTCAGCTGTCACCTTCCTGGGCTTCAGTTTCCTCAACTGTCAAATGCGGCTGCAGAAGCTGTCTGGCCCCAGCAGGAAAGTGAAGAGGAAAGTGCTTGGAAATACCCCAGGGAACATTTGCACCTGCTTTCCTTTGCACATGCGTGTTCATGGTCCCCTCCCTCCCTTTCTTCATGCCCCCACTCAGATGTCAAATCCTCAGATAGATCTTCCCAGACATCCCTGGCTACAGGTGCAGCTCTTCTCTCTGTAGGTCCTGTATTCTCCTTTCTATCCCTCCACACACGTATCACCCCTGAACCTATGACATATTCACTCATGCATTTACCTGTATCCTGTGAACCTCCAGCCCCACCTGCCTCACCTCATATGTGGTCTTAGTGTGTTCAGTGCTGCATCCCCCCTGGCACTGAGCCTGTTGTCAATGCGTAGGGGTTACTCAATGAATATTTGCAAAATCAGTGAACTGAGGAGGCAGGCTGCAGTATTGGATGTGTCCAGCAGGTGGCAAAGCCTCACCACAGGTCGCCCTTCTAGGCTCATCCACAAGGTACCTGGATGAACGTCATCCTACGATGTAGGACAGGTGTCTTGGTCTCCTGGACCAGTGCCAGAGAAATACAACATGGACTATGTGTCAGTCTAAATCTAGTAGCCAAGTGGATGGAAACAGGTGACATCAACGTTAACAATATATTTTATTGAACCCAGCATATCCCAAACATCATTTCAATGTGTCACCACTATAAAAAGCTATTGGGGGCTTCCCTGGTGGTGCAGTGGTTAAGAACCCGCCTGCCAATGCAGGGGACGCGGGTTCAAGCCCTGGTCCAGGAAGATCCCACATGCCGTGGAGCAACTAAGTCCGTGCGCCACAACTACTGAGCCTGCACTCTAGAGCCCATGAGCCACAACTGCTGAGCCCGTGTGCCACAACTACTGAAGCCCGCATGCCTAGAGCCCGTGCTCCACAAGAGAAGCCACTGCAATGAGAAGCCCATGCTCCGCAACGAAGAGTAGCCCCCGCTCACAACTAGAGAAAGCCCGTGTGCAGCAACGAAGACCCAACGCAGCCAAAAATAAATAAATTAAATAAATTAATTAAAAAAAAAAGAGTAGCCCCTGCTCACCGCAACTAGAGAAAGCCCGTGTACCAGCAACAAAGACCTAATGCAACCAAAAATAAATAATAAATAAATAAATAAGTATCATATTAAAAAGCGACTAATGAGATTTTAAAAAATATTTAGTTAGTTAGTTAGTTAGTTGTGCCGGGTCTTAGTTGCAGCAGGTGGGCTCCTTACTTGTGGTAATGAGATATTTTGTATTCTTTTTTGTTCCTGAACAAAGGCCTCAGAATCTGGTATCTATTTTATAACACTCACAGCATAGCTCAGCACGGAATAGCCACATTTTTTTTTTGGCTGCGCTGTGCGTCATGCGGTGATCTTAGTTCCATGACCAGGGATCAAACCCACACCTCCTGCATTAGGAGTGCAGAGTCTTAACCACCAGACTGCCAAGGAAGTCCCTGGAATAGCCACATTTCAAGACTCAACAGGGCCGGCTGTAGTGGACAGCGCATTACTGGAAAAAAAGATGGCAGATGAAACCTCAGGCTTGAAGGCTGTCTCTGCAGATACCGGGTAGAACCACGGCTCGGAGGGAATGCTGCTTTGTCTCTCCCTGTGCCCTGCTTCCCCTGTGTTGTAATGTGGATCTGCCTGTAATGCCTGTGTCTCAAACCCAATGTGTTGAAGAGGTCCCTGATGATATGACCCACTTTGGTGGGTGGTGGGTCCCCCATGGGTGACCTCACCAAGTCACTGAAATGGGCGATAGGGTGAACTTGTCTCATGGATGATGTTGATGAGCACTTAATTTTTTTTTTTCTGGCCGCGCTGCTTGTCTTATGGGATCTTAGTTCCCTGAGCAGGGATCAAACCCTCGCCCCCTGAAGTGGAAGGGCGGAGTCCTAACCACTGGACAGCCAGGGAAGTCCCGATGAGCACTTGAAATAATTAACCCCAGGACCATGGCTCTCTCCATATCCTGTTAAGGGATATAATGAATTTCCTCCTTAAAAGGGTAGTTTGAGTTGGGCATTGTGTTTCTCATAGCTGCAAACTACAACCCAACACTATTGAATATTTTATCAGTCACCGAAAGGAATTGACCCAGAATGATGCATCCAGAGAGGGTTAGAAGAAATCACGTTTGCTAAAAGCTGCTTGGAACCCTATTTATCTGCTGAATGAAAGGATGAAAAGACGATTGATATGGTCATTACCAAAACAATATGTTTCTTAGGCAGAGGGCATTGGATTCCTTCAGTGAATCTCTGCACATCACCTTTGATTTAAAAATTCAACATATTCAATTAACTTTGAATCACTGCATAATTTTACATTTGCCCAAATTTGGAATCACTAGTTTGTTCTTTAAGTATGATGAAATAGAATTTATATTTTAAGGCAGGATGAGAAAACATAAAATTCTCTCTGTGTCCATTTGGGCCTCCTCCCTCCCTTCCATCTGCATTACACATGAACCAGACCTCCTCAAAGATGGAAACGCCTGCTTAGCCTTAAAGATCAATTTTTTCCTTGCTTCTGACACTCTCAATGTAACTTCTTAAAAGAATAGTGTTCTTTCCCAACTTTGTAGAAGGTCATGATGACTTACTACTCGCTTTGTATGTGCTTACCTAGACTATGTGTCTTTGGTGAACTTTGTGTAAAATGTCATTATGTCGTTTTGATGTACGATCTTTTGTCTTGAAAACATTATGTGACCGTGCCTTCAACTTTAACAGGTGGAACAGTCCTCAGAGCTTCTGAGAGTCTGTCTCCTGGGTTATAATCCTTAGTTTGGCTCGAATTAAATTCTTTTTTCTTCTTAACTTGATTGTTAATTGAATTTTCATTGCCAACTACATAAAAATTCAAAACTTTAATTTGGCAAGTGTCACCATACACAGGTAAAAGAATAAAATGAAACAATATTTTCAGCTTATGTCGTAGGGAGGATGATATTTATAAAGAGTTGTTAAAATCGACAAGAAGATGACAATACTCTGATAAAATATGAAGCATCGGTTGGGGAATTTAGCTAATACATATAGGAAAAGATATTCAGCCTCACTAATAATCCAGGAATGTGCAATAAAATGACGGCATACCATTTTATTAGCAAAAGCTGTTTACAGTTGCAAACCCTAGTGGTAAAGGGATAAGGTTTTTGGTAAATAGGTACAAGCATTTGAGAAAGCAATTTGGTAAAATGTATCATAGGGCCGGCCTTAAAATGATGAGTATGTACATATGCAAATGACTCAGCAATTGCATTTCTAGGCATTTATCCTACAGAAAATCAAAATGTGTTTTTTTAAAAACTTTTTATTGGTGTATAGTTGATTTACAATATTGTGTTACTTTCAGGTGTACAGCAAAGTGAATCAGTTATACATATATCCACTCTTCTTAAGATTCTTTTCCATTATAGGTTATTACAAGATACTGAGCAGACTTCCCTGTACTATACAGTAGGTCCTTATTAGTTATCTATTTCATACATAGTAGTGTGTATATGTCAATCCTAATCTCTCAATTTATCCCTCCTCCCTTAGCCCCTGGTAACCGTAAGTTTGTTTTCTACATCTGTGACTCTGGTTCTGTTTTGTAGATTAGTTCATTTGTACCCTTTTTTAAGATTCCACATATAAGTGATGTCATATGATATTTGTCTTTCCAAAATGTGGTTTATACACTATTGGCCCAAGTGTGCAAAAATGCGTATACAAGGATAGTCACTGTATCCCTCCCCTTCACTTGCAATGAATTTCCAGTCTTCAGTTCTAATTCCCTCCTACGAGTG